>NC_068356.1:108156014-108419296 GCF_020536995.1 Dreissena polymorpha | reverse complement strand
CAGCGAATTTTCCAATCCAATGGGACTGGGCCCCTATCCCAAAATGGTTTTAAAAAACACTGCTATTTAGTATTATATATCATAATTCTAATATGTGATGAACACACATTGAATTTATATATGTGCACTCCCAATATCCATTTAAAAGCAAACTTTCTACAAATTTTATTTGAATGATTTAAAACAAACAATTTCTTAAATAAATGAGATATTATATCCAATGTGGCATCAAAATGCTGTCCATTACAATACAAGAGAAAAACACTGTGTAGTTCTGGCAAATTCTTTTAAGCATGTGAATGTGCCTTTATAAACAAGAGGGCCAAGATGGCCCTATTTCGCTCACCTGAGAGGAGTCGGTTCATTCAATGTTTACCTAATGCCAAACTGACCTAGATATTGACCAGACAGACATCCTGGTCAAGTTTCATCATTATTGAACTCTGGCTTATGGAGTGTTTTTGTTTTGTAAGATTTAAAATGGTGACCTATATTTTGAGTTGACCCCCCTTACCAAACATCAAACTTTTCTTACAAAAATAAATATTATCACCAAGATTAATAAAATCTAAACAAAATTGTGACCTCTAGAGTGTAAGGATTTTTGTATAATATAAATGAAAATATAAATAAAAATTATGACAATCTAAGGCAATATCATTCATTATGTGATTTTGCTCTCATCATCAACTTGACCGAGATCTTTCAGCAACTTTGATAAAAGAATGCTTGAGAAATGTGAATGCTAGAGTTTTTACAAACCAACCCGGACAGCGGACAAAGACCAATCCTAAACCTCACCTGAGCAATCCAGTGAGCTAAAAAGTGTGTTTTCACCGATCTGAGCCATTTTCAAACTTGTCCAATTAATAGGAATTTAATAAAACCATGTATTGACCAAGTTTCATGATGATTAGGCAAAATATGTGACTTCTATAGTGTTCGATCACAAGGTTTCTCTCTATAATTATAGTCACCTAAGGAAAACTGCCCCACCCCCCTGACCGCCATTTTTTTTTACTTATCGTGACCATTTGCAAACTCATCTGAGATATATATAAAACCAATCTTTTCACCAAGTTTCATGATGATTGGGCAAAAATTTGACTTCTAGAGTGTTCACAAGCTTTTTTTACTATTAAATATAAGAAAACTGCCCCCCCCCCCCGGGCAGCCATGTTATTCAACGGACCGGAATCATTTTCAAACTCACTCTCGTATCCATGAAAACAAATGTTCTGACCAAATTTCATGAAAATTGGGCCAAAAATGTGACTTCTAGAGTGTTTCACATGTTTTCACTATATACATATAGAGTAAAATGCCCCGCCCACTGGTGGCCATGTTTTTTCACCAAATCTCGACCATTTTCGAACTCGTTCAAGATATCAATAAATCCAATGTTTTGACCAACTTTCATGATGATTGGGCAAAAGTGGTGACTTCTGAGTGTTTACAAGGTTTCTATGTAGCACAAATAATAAGGAAAACTGCCCCGCCCACTGGTTGGCTATGTTTTTTCAACGGACTGGAACCACTTTTGAACTCAAACCAACAACTCATTTAAGACAAACATTTTGATCAACGTTACATGAAGATTGGGCATTAAATGTGACTTCTACAGTGTTTTACAAGGTTTTTTTCTTTTTTTGACCTAGTGACTTAGTTTTTGACCACGCATGACCCAGTTCGAACTCTCAATCATAGATATCATTGGGACAAATCTTCTGACCAAGTTTCATCAAGATCAGACAATAAATGTGGACGGACCCCCCTAGAGTGTTTACGAAACAAATGTGGACGGGATGGACGTACGACGGACAAAGACCGGTCACAAAGCTCACCTGAGCAATCAGGTGAGCTAAAAAAAACATCGAACCTCGAATTACAATTAACACATAAATGATACAACACAATGATACATGAAGATTGGGCATGAAATGTGACCTTCTACAGTGTTTTACAATTTTTTCTTTTTTTTTTTACCCTAGTGACCAAGTTTTTGACCCGGCACGACCCAGTTCGAACTCGAGCAAGATTTCATTGGGACGAAAGCTTCTGACCAAGTTTCATGAAGATCTGACAATAAATGTGGCCTCTAGAATGTTTTACGAACAAATGTAGAAGGACGGACGGACAGGACTATGGACAAAGACCGGTCACAAAAGCTCACCTGAGCAATCAGATGAGCTAAAAAATTGTTAAGGCAGGAACTTAGGTAAAAGTTGATCCTCACCCGACCAAAGACAGGAAAATCAACAACATTGTTTCTTGCATCTGACACACTTCTGAGTAGTATGTATAGAGGGTGAGCATGGGCAGGTAAACATCATCCTTCTTAACGAGGGTTGGAGTCGAGCCTGTAAAATGACAGACAATTGGTATTGCACTTTATGGGAGCTCATGCAACCCATAGTCATTCACCTCACTCCCGTGTTGTGACACCATTATTCTAGTATTTTACGACATTAAGCATTATAATTAAGTCTGAATAAAATGCCAACATTCTTACCAGTTTTTTACATAACAATCAAAACACTTAGGATGTTACATAGAAAGCCATCCAAATCGGGACATTCCAAAACAAGGGACACAATTGTCACAAACCAAGTTTTTCAATTAGAAAATAAGTCTGATAAAGTGAGACAACTCAAACTGAAATGATTGTTTATACTTAACCGCCTTTGTTTCAAAATAAATATATTTTTAGTCCTGGCGACCTTGACCTTGGAGATATTGACGTAATTCTTTTGTGCGACACACCGTCCAATGATGGTGAACAAATGTGCCAAATGATTTTAAAATCTCAAAATGAATGACATAGTTATGGCCCAGACAAGCTCATTTATGGCCATTTTTGACCTTTGAACTCAAAGTGTGACCTTGACATTGGAGATATTAACGTTATTCTTTCGCACGACACACCGTCTAATGATGGTGAACAAATGTGCCAAATTATTATAAAATCTCACAATGAACGACAAAGTTATGGTCCGGACAAGCTTCTTCTGCCCTCCCGCCGGCCCGCTAGCCCGCCGACATTCGCCAATCTAATAAGCATTTTTTTCCTTCGGAAAACCTGGTTTAAAATTGTCAGGACATTTGACCAAAAAGCGGAATTTTTTTGCCAGGAAAGCAAAAATGATCAATAATTCCACCTTTACTTTAGTCAAGAGTCAGTATATTACTTACAAAAACTATAAATTTCAGGCCAAAAACCTTCCTTATTTTCAGGAAGTAAACAAACCCAGACACTATGTGCAAGCGAATGTTTCCATAGAGTGAAATGTGGGGAATGCGTCAATTTGACATCCAATCATAACACAGTATTCCAAATGAACATGTGTAAATTGTGTAACTCGATGTTGCGCGCTTCGAGCACTGTTCTTATTCAACCAACATTCAATTTACTATAAGTTAAGATTGATGCAATATGTACAAACTATTTTCTGAATATCAGTCATAACAAAAATAAATTTATGCCATTGTGAAACATCGATGTGAAAAGATCAGCATTAAATTTGTTTGATATACAAAATCTGTGTTTCGACAGGTTTTTAAACCTCAATTGGTATAAAACAGTATCTTTGGACCTGATTATGCCACATATATCTTTATTTCAGTAACACACATCAATCGATAACATTTAGCAACCCCTATCATAAAAACACCATGGAGTGAATGCCAGATAAAATCAATAATTTGCAGATAAATCCAATTGGGAAAAATTGTGCGAAAAAAAACTAAAATTGGGAAAATTTGCGTTGTGAAGTCTTCATATTGGGAAATCGGTGTATTTGATTTCTGGCTCCCAAATACTTTAAAATTGATAGCTAAATGTTGTTAAGTTGTCAATATTATATTTACTTAGGTTCAAGCCATAGAGCTGCAAAGAGAACTAACTAAATGTTGCATTTTTTTATTTTTTTACCTTCAATTAGGAATTTTTTTGGACAACAGTTGAGAATTTGTAGTTTTTTCCTAATTGGGAAAGTGCGGTTTTCCGGTACTTTAAAAAGGTGGAAAAAAAATCGCTGGATAAATTGCTCATTAGACGTCAAAAATAAGACTACATGTAGTAGCAGTGGGTTGTAAATAGGAGGCAATGACGGGATAATCGATGGTAAGTTTTAGCAAGACAGAGCTAGTAAAGTGATTGTTATTGTGAATTTATAAAATCTACTTTGTTTTTTAAGTACAGTACACTCCACGCGTTTTCCCCAAAAAACGCGCTCCCTCAGCGGTTTTTTTCTGCTAGCGAGTGTTCACGCGGCGTTTGGAGAGCGAGGTGAACTCAATAAAACGCTCGGCGTTACGCCGCGTTCGCTAATTTCCGCGGTGTGTAATTACTTTAACCTAGTCGGTAGATGCAGACAATTTCCGTTCTTATTAATGACCGCCGCGCAACGCCGCGTTAGCAGTGTGCTACTGGGCATGCCAAAAAATAAAAACATTGTTATAATAAATTGTTTAAATACTGAAGTACATGTATAAAAAAGAAAATTGTATAGAAAATTAATATATGTTTTAATTCACAGGTACGTCTACAATATGAATTAATACACCAGGTGATCGTTTAAAGTTTATGAGGATAAATGTTCCGTAAAATTTTCAAATGAGAATAATAATTAATATTCCGAAACACACTACGATTTTAAATGTTAACACGACGTTTACAAATGCTTCCAATATACAGTCATCATGTATATTTCCCGACAAAAGCTCGCGAAAATTATGCTGCAATGTACAAGGTCAAGGTATACTCCTGCAAAGCGTGCGTGTATTGATTTATTGATACGCATAGAACACTCAATTCTGTTGATTTCGGTTAAAAGCTTCTTTGGTATTTTTTAACAAAATTATATCGCGAATAAGTTGATATTTCCTACAAAATAATTTCAAATCGAGCACGCCGAATCTTTATCTTTACGGTATTTTAGTAGAGTAATTATTTTAACAGTAATTGTACTGTAAACTGATTAAAGAAGACATCTGGGCGGAACTGGATTAACTGTTCGACATTTAGAAAACACGCAAAGCTTGTCTACTGACCTATTGTGTAGACTGCTGTCTGTTGTGTTTTGACAAAAGGGATTAACATGTGTGAATGTCACTCTGCCGATTTGGTTCATAATTACTGGTAAACATTGTTTTGAATGTCGACGCAATTAGAATACAACTGTGAATATTTAATGCAACTATTAACTCAATAGTTACCACCTTCTTTTAGCAATCAATGGAATAACCTACCTACAAAGAGAAAATAAATGCATTAGTGAGCAGAGAATCGACTTTGTTCCGACAATTAAAACCATTCCTTATGCATTCGTTGAACGTGTTACTTAAGTAAGTTATGCCTTCAGACAGGAAGCAGCTTTTCTTTGATAACGTCAAACTGTCAATCCACACAGATTTGCAAGACTTTTAGGGTCCTTGGTCATTTGTTTACATGTTCAGTATAGAAAAAACACCTGCTTACATGTACATGAAAACTTTGGATTAAATTATCAAAATAAAAACAATGTTGCAAACTGTGATTATATTAATTGGTAAGTATCAGTTTAAAGACGACGTTTTGTTTGTCGTAAATCAACGAGTTTTCTATACAACTACTTCTACAACCACGTGGGGATCGATATATCTTGGTTGTTTTTTTAATGGTAAATTATATATATATAAATAAATATATATATGTACTTGTAATACATGTAAATGTAATTTTATTTGAAAATCAGGAAGTCAAACAAAGTTAAATTGATCGTTATCTCGTAAAACGCGGAGTTTCCCCCGTGTTGCCAACGCCGCGTCCAAAATCATGCAAACGCCGCGTATTGCGGGATTTTCTTAATCTCCCTCCAGGTCAATCCCCGCGGAGTAACGAGGAAAATTGGGGAAAACGCGTGGAGTGTACTGTATGTCTAGCCAAATTTCCCATATTGGGAAGCCAGGACAAAAAACCCAAAAGCTGGACTATTCCACAGAGATCGGGACGTCTGGCATGTACTGTAAACGCATAGAAATTCGTCAGTATGAAATTTCGTGGTTTAATAAAAAACAACTTATTCGTTTACATGTAATTTCGTGGATTTCAAATTTTTGGGTAAGGCTGACCCTCATAATAATTTAACTTTTATTAAAACAACAAAAGTAAAAACGAAGCATAATCTGCTTATCTGTGTTGACAGTCTTGAGGTTAATGTGCACTGAAGCATGAAAGTGTTGCCGATAATTGTCGATAAGGGCGATAAAGCGATGCACTTGTTTGTCCCCTCTCGCTTATTGCCATCAATGTTGTTTTGACAATATGTGCATGTCTCAGCGCAATCGATCCCCTAGTAGTAACAATTGAGCAATACAGTCCCCAAAATACACGTGTGAAAACGGTTATGTCTCTTTTAACTTTAATTGGCACTAATTGACATATGTGATAAATCTGCAAACTGTTAATTTGACGCATCACGTAAAAGAAAACAATCGTTGATTTACAGTTTAAATACCGTGCTTGATTTAAAAAGTATTATACCCCAAACTCAAGAAAACAACATATTGTATTAACTACATGTAGCATAGCTCAATCAAACATTGTCTGTTTCAAAATGGTTGAAAATGAAAACAGATCAGACACATCCTCCTACTATAGCACGATTGCCAGACATGACATTCGGAAATGACCGATTTCGGATTAAAAATTTATAAATAATCGTTGGTACTTGAATTCGTAGTTCTGCAGACCAACGAAATCCACGAAAATTTGTACCACACGAAATTTAATGGTTTTTCAGTATGTTAAAACTAAATGCACAGAAACCTAGCAGGTGCTCAATAGTCCACAGTCACTCAAAACTTATTATGGTACTTTAGATGTTTAAAGAGAACTCTTATACAAAAAGTATTGAGAACGAGGCCTTGTAGTCGAAATGTTCTAACCCCACCTAGTTACCATTCAACAAGGTTCTGCTCTGTAGCTGGCAGGGATCTCTTCCTCTTGTCATGCAGGATCTCCACATCAAGGAAGTTCTTCACCTTGCTGTTTTCAACTGGATATTCAACCTCTTTCTCCTGTACCTCCTCTTCATCTCCCTTTAAATCATCTTCAGCCTCAAGAGTCTTTTCCTTTTCTTTTAACTTTTCTGCTTCCTTCTTTTCCTTTTCTGCCAGATATTCTGCAGTAACTTTCTTGAGTTTTATTGCTGGCATCTTTTTTCCTGATAACAGAGGTAAAACTAATAAATTTTCAAGCTAACAGTAACATCACAAGTTGTTTTTTTTCCGGTATGGGACTAGAAAATGTGAAGCCTAGTTGAATAATCCAACTTCTAGCTACATTCAGTGCTTTCCACAGGATTTTTGTCAGGCGCACCGGGGCTGATAGGGGTGGTTCGGGAGGGGTGTCCCCTTTTGACGTTGATTTTTTTTATTTAACGTGCCAATTCACGTTGTGTGGTGCGTTATAACTCAAAGAAAATCAGCCTTAAAAGACGTCATTTGGTGCGCTCTGACTCTTCAAGAAAATCCCCCAGTCATTTAAAAAAAAATATATAATTTTTTTTTATTGTTCAATTGTTATAAAACTTTCCTGCACAGATAGTAAAATCCCGACTCGAACAATTCCCCAATACATCCGTTTCAACCAGACTCTATTACTGTATACCACGAAGCGTATATCGAGTCTAGAGTCCGTGCTGTATACCTACTACTTTTCAAGTTTCTATTTATTACCCGATAATCCCGTTTATTTCGTTTTTATAAATCACTTGCTGGTAAATATTTACGATAAAAACTCTCAATTATTTCTTTAACACAAACCTTGCCATTTTCTTTAGTATCAAATAATTTTAAGTGACTATTTATAGATTTGATGAAATATTGCCTCTGAACATGCGTTGCAAATGACGCGACATTGTACATGCTGCATAATTTTCGCGCTCTTTTTAATTGAGAAACAGATTCGACACAAAATAAATTTGCACTGCTAATTTGAAGCAAGAATATTTTACGGATTAAAAACGCTTTAACATCGACTTACGGGAATGGGTTTCGGATTACAAATTTAAGTATTCCCATTTGAGATTTCAACAAAATATTAACAGTTGCGTCATGAATTCGACGATAATTTGTTTAAACACTTTAATAGTCGAATAAATGTTTTGACATAATTATGCATGAAATTTACGTTGTCCACGAGGATTACAGCCGGTTGCCATCATCAGTCTTCTAAGTATCGATTATCGGACGAAATATTTACAAGTGCACGTAATTAATTCAACGAAAATTTGTTAAAGCGCATTACGTGTCGAATAAATGTCAGAAAAACGAGGTGAATCAGTTCTATAAATGGACATAATGAAATATACATGTACTGGAATTAAATTGTTATCGCATAATTGTAATCGGGAGTTATTTACACAACTAACTCGCTATAAGTAATTAATTGTTTACCACTTGCAATTAATTTCTCGTATTAATTATGAGTCATAGGTAACACTTGTTTACAGTAAAAAGGTGTGATGATGCCCGAAACCGTCTTTAATGTACTGTACTGTACTAGTTACCGGTTTTATATTACGTAAATAGTACAACTTCTTGCTAATCAAGCTGCGATAAACTCTTACTTTGTGCCCGTCGTCAATAAAAAATAATGGTTGATAGTTAACCCCGCCCTCATAAGCATTCGCGTAACCGATTTGACGATGAACATTAAAGTTTGACGACTGGAAAGTTACTTGATACATCCTTTGTGTAATGTGGCTAGAATAATCGATATGCGCGTCATGCTATTCTCTTAACAGTGGATTATCCATTACCCCTGTGGTGTTTATGGCGATTACTTGTGAAAGTATTTACCGAGTGCTCTTTTTAAACAGGGAATATTGATACACTGATAGTGAAACCTTGATTTTTTTGACAATCTCTACTTTCTTTTACTGAAAAATACACTGATTGAAAAATTTCAAGTGCCCTGGGGACTCTGATTTCGAAATTCAAGCGCCCCGGCGAGGGATCGTTAAATTGCCTGTGGAAAGCCCTGACATTGTATTGACCTCAGGGTCCCTGGGAGTTGCAACAACTCAAGAAGCAAGTTATATCTTGCCAAGGATTCAATAGTTAGTTGATGTATGAATTAGGCGATATTTAAAAATTTAGTTTTCCATTGCAAAAACACATTTTTGTGACCATATATACAAAGAAGGAATCTGCGGACGATATATACAAAGAAGGAATCTGCGGACCATATGAATAAATAATAAATCTGCCGACCATATATACAAAAAAGGAATCTACGGAAGATATATACAAAGAAGGAATCTGCGGACCATATATACAAAGAGTACATAGTAATCTGCGAACGATATAGACAAAGAAGGATTATCAAATCTGCGGACAATATATACAAAGAGGGAATCTGCGGCAATATATACAAAGAAGGAATATGCGGACCATATGAATAAATAACAAGACTATTGTCAAGCAATATAAGTCCCCTACCGGCTCCACAATTGTCAGAAATTCCAGATTTTTTTTTTTATCTATTTGTTGACATAGCAACCAAAATTTTTTATTTAGGAACAAAATGAAATGACGTGCATAATGTCCATATTGCCATCTATCCATGGACCATATATACAAAGAGTACATAGTAATCTGCGAACGATATAGACAAAGAAGGATTATCAAATCTGCGGACAATATATACAAAGAAGGAATCTGCGGCAATATATACAAAGAAGGAATATGCGGACCATATGAATAAATAACAAGACTATTGTCAAGCAATATAAGTCCCCTACCGGCTCCACAATTGTCAGAAAAATTTCAGATTTTTTTTTTTATCTATTTGTTGACATAGCAACCAAAATTTTTTATTTAGGAACAAAATGAAATGACGTGCATAATGTCCATATTGCCATCTATCCATGTTTGAAGTTTCATGAAAAAATATTAAGTACTTTAAAAGTTATTGCAGGATCCAGAAAACCACCATTTTCAGCAGTATTTCTAGTCTATTTGTTGCCATAGCAACCAGAATTGTTGACGTCAGAACGAAATGAAATGACGTGCATTATGTCCATATTGCCATCTATCCATGTTTGAAGTTACATGAAAAAATATTAAGTTCTTTAAAAGTTATCGCAGGATCCAGAAAACCACCGTTTTCAGCAGTATGTCTAGTCTATTTGTTGCCATAGCAACCAGAATTTTTTACGTCGGAACGAAATGAAATGACTTGCATAATGTCCATATTGCCATCTATCCATGTTTGAAGTTTCATGAAAAAATATTAAGAACTTTAAAAGTTATCGCAGGATTCAGAAAAACCACCATTTTCAGCAGTATTTCTATTGACGTCGGAACGAAATGAAATGACGTGCATAATGTCCATATTGCCATCTATCAATGTTCCAAGTTTCATGAAAAAATATTACGAACTTATAAAGTTATCGCAGGATCCAGAAAAGTGTGACGGACGGACAGAGACAAAACCATAAGTCCCCTTCGGTGAAACCGGTAGGGGACTAATAAATCTGCAGACCATATATACAAAGAAGGAATCTGCGGACGATATATACAAAGAAGGAATCTGCGGACCATATGAATAAATAATAAATCTGCGGATCATATATACATTGTAACAAAGAAGGAATCTGCGGACGATATATACAATGAAGGAACCTGTCGACCACGTATACAAAGAGTACTTAGTAATCTGCGGACGATATAGACAAAGAAGGATTACCGAATCTGCGGACGATATATATACAAAGAAGGAATCTGCGGACCATATATACAAAGAAGGAATCTGCGGACGATATATACAAAGAAGGAATATGCGGACCAAATGAATAAATAATAAATGCGGACGATATATACAAAGAAGGAATCTGCGGACCATATTTACAAAGAAGGAATCTGCTGACCATATGCATTAATAATAAAGCTTCGGACCATATATACAAAGAAGGAATCTGCGGACCATATATACAAAGAAGGAATCTGCGGACGATATATATAAAGAAGAAATCTGCGGACCATATGAATAAATAATAAATCTGCAGACCATGTATACAAAGGAGGAATCTGCGGACGATATATACAAAGAAGGAATCTGCGGACCATATAAATAAATAATAAATCTGCGGACCATATATACAAAGAAGGAATCTGCGGACCATATATACAAAGAGTACATAGTAATCTGCGGACGGTATAGACAAAAAAGGATTATCGAATCTGCCGACGATATAAACAAAGAAGGATTATCGAATCTGCGGACGATATATACAAAGAAGGAATCTGCGGACCATATGAATAAATAATAAATCTGCGGACCATATACATTACACTCCACACGTTTTCCCCAAAAAACGCGCTCCCTCCGCATTTTTTTTCTGCTAGCGAGTGTTCACGAGGTGAACGAGTGTTCACGAGGTGAACTCGATAAAACGCTCGGCGTTACGCCGCGTTCGCTAATTACCGCGGCGTGTATTACTTTAACCTAGTCGGTAGATGCAGACAATTTCCGTTCTTATCAGTGACCGCCGCGCAACGCCGCGTTAGCAGTGTGCTACTGGGCATGCCAAAAAATAAAAACATTGTTATAATAAATTGTTTAAATACTGAAGTACATGTATAAAAAAGAAAATTGTATAGAAAATTAATATATGTTTTAATTCACAGGTACGTCTACAATATGAATTAATACGCCAGGTGATCGTTTAAAGTTTATAAGGATAAATGTTCCGTAAAATTTCCAAATGAGAATAATAATAAGTAATCCGAAACACACTATGATTTTAAATGTTAACACGATGTTTACAAATGCTTCCAATATACAGTCATCATGTATATTTCCCGACAAAAGCGCGCGAAAATTATGCTGCAATGTACAAGGTCAAGGTATACTCCTGCAAAGCATGCGTGTATTGATTTTTTGATACGCAGAGAACACTTAATTCTGTTGATTTCGGTTAAAAGCTTCTTTGGTATTTTTTAACAAAATTGAATCGCGAATAAGTTGATATTTCCTACAACATAATTTCAAATCGAGCACGCCGAATCTTTATTGTTACGGTATTTTAGTAGAGTAATTATTGTTAGTGTTCGACGTTATGAAAACACTCAAAGCTTGTCTACTGACCTATTGTGTAGACTGCTGTCTGCGGTGTTTTGACAAAAGGGATTAACATGTGTGAATGTCACTCTGCAATTTGGTTCATAATTACTGGTAAACATTGTTTTGAATGTCGACGCAACTAGAATACAACTGTGAATATTTAATGCAAATATCAACTCAATAGTTACCACCTTCTTTTAGCAATCAATGGAATAACCTACCTACAAAGAGAAAATAAATGCATTAGCGAGCAGAGAATCGACTTTGTTCCGACAATTAAAACCATTCCTTATGCATACGTTGAACGTGTTTACTTGAGTAAGTTATGCCTTCAGACAGGAAGCGGCTTTTCGTTGATAACGTCAAACTGTCAATCCACACAGATTTGCGAGACTTTTAGGGTCCTTGGTCATTTGTTTACATGTTCAGTATAGAAAAAACACCTGCTTACATGAAAACTTTGGATTAAATTATCAAAATAAAAACAATGTTGCAAACTGTGATTATATTAATTGGTAAGTATCAGTTTAAAGACGACGTTTTGTTTGTCGTAAATCAACGAGTTTTCTATACAACTACTTCTACAAGCAAGTGGGGATCGATCTATCTTGGTTGTTTTTTTAATGGTAAATTATATATATATATAAACAAATATATATATGTACTTGTAATACATGTAAATGTAATTTTATTTGAAAATCAGGAAGTCAAACAAAGTTAAATTGATCGTTATCTCGTAAAACGCGGAGTTTCCCCCGCGTTGCCAACGCCGAGGGCCGCCGCGTCGGCTTATCAGTTTTGCCAATTGTTACCCGCCGCGTCCAAAATCATGCAAACGCCGCGTATCGCGGGATTTTCTTAATCACCCTCCAGGTCAATCCCCGCGGAGTAATGAGGGAAATTGGGGAAAACGCGTGAAGTGTACTGTATGCAAAGAAGGAAACTGGGGATGATATATACAAAGAAGGAATCTGCGGACCATATATACAAAGAGTACATCGTAACCTGCAGACGATAAAGACAAAGAAGGATTATCAAATCTGCGGACGATATAGACAAAGAAGGAATTTGCGGATCATATATACAAAGAAGGAATCTGCGGTCCATATATACAAAGAAGGAATCTGTGGACGCTTTATACAAAGAAGGTATTTGCAGACCATATGAATAAATAATAAATCTGCGGAAGTTGCTAATGAAAATTAAAGGTAAAACTGACAATCATTATCGCAGATCACAGAAACTCCATGTTTCAATCTGTGAATAACTATAGACGTTTAATGGACACGGTACCTTAATAACTTGATTAATGTTGATTGGTTTGTGTTTGTCAACAGCTGGTTCTATACAAATTAATTGTTCCTTACTTATTAAATGGTAAGTTAATTGTAAGACTTGGATGATCAAACTAAATTATCAATGAGGCATGCATATCAAACTAAATTATCAAAGAGGCATGCATTTTGTTGGAAATGTGAGAAAAACATCGAATTCATAATTTCACTTATAAATGTAAATATGAATTGCAAAACATCGACACATTGTGAATGTCGGTTTGCTGACTTAATTAGAACTGAAACAAAAAATAAATAACACAACAACACATATATATTATTTTTTTAATTTAATGAAGTTTACATACTGTGAAACCATTTATTTTCGTCAGCACAAAATTTTGTCCTTTTCATAAAAATGACTATTTCGTCCGCTCTTAAATTCGTCCATTTCTGATTTTGAAAAAAAAGCGTCCGATTTGTTTGTAATACATGTAATAGGCGGTTGTGAAAAAAATCGTGCTGGGGAAAGAGAGGTGACACTTGGTAGTCAATTGCAGGAGGTGGGTCTTGTTTGGCATATGCCAATTAACAAGTCTGTTATTTTAGGTGATAGTAACTGTCCCTTATTATTTTATGTCATTGACACGTTCTTTGTTATGATTAGCGGATAAGTGGGACTGAATGTGTGTAACTGAACATGTTTTGATGAGCTAAACACTATTGTATGCTGTTGTTTGTTTCGTGTTCGCTAAATAAATTCCATTTTCACAAATAAAACAAAATTAACATTTATGCATTTTTCATGAGTATGGTATTTAGTCTGAATGACCCTAGTTTCATTAAAATTTGGATTATGCAGTTATCAAACTTTTTCTATTGCACGAAAGAGGATCTAGTTTGTTAAGTGTTTTTTTTCTGAATTTAACGCTGCATTTATTGATAAACAACAGTATTAAATCTATAAAAAAAAATGTTTTTGTTATAAAAAAAACCAAAGGTACGGGTTTTTATGTATATGTACAAAAAAAGTAGATGCAGTTAAAACCAAACAACCAAACACAAATCAAAATGTTCTTTGTTAATTTGTAACAAAGCGCAGAATATATTTCAGTCAGGTGTTGATCACACATCTTCATATTTTAATTGCGTTTAATAGTATTGTCTTTAATCCGGATTCGCCGCATGTAGGCTGTATAATCTGCAACACCCCTGAAAAACACAATACACACAATGGGTAATAAAGTTGTTAACAATTAGCGCTAATCAACACTATTATACCTAAACGAAGGCGACGCATTCGATACAGCCTTATTGCATTCGCGTTTTACAGGAAATGTCAGTTGTCAGTACACTGTGTAATGAACACCCCTTTGTGTCAAAACCGGATTTAACTTGAGTGTGAATAGTCGACTGTTTCATGTTCTTTGTATCAATACCATCTGTGTATCTGTATTATAAGTATACCAGTCAACAAACAAGGTGCGCGCTTCCGCATATGGGTATTCGGACATTCAAAAAATTGACCGACCGTTTAGCGTTCACGCTGTCGAACGCATTAAGCAATATAACTCGGTTTTTTTTCCACTATTTCTTTATTTGCAAAAAATACTAGTGGCTTATAACTTACCTTGCAATCTTTTTTTCTCGCATTTTGCGAGTGTGCGAGTGTTAATTTTGAGCCCTGTGTATATGCGTGGATTACGCTGGATTTAAATGCCTCATGCCTACGGTAATTCAGTCTTATTTGTTTCAAATACGGGACATGATTGTTCGTTAGGATCTTGAATTCGTCCATCGGTCAAAGGACGAAAAAGGCGAAAATTAATGTCGGACGAATAATAATGGTTTCACAGTATGCGTATTTGCTGCACACAATAAATACTGCGTTAAGGTACTTATAGTTGAATGTGATACGTTTTGAAATTAGTGAAGATGTCATTAGAAAACATTGCCTTTGAAATTCATTAAGTGTTATATTTACGTTATTTCATTCATATATTGCTAAAAACCGTTAGGCTGGATGACTTGTTCTCAAGATTATTATCAGCTTATCACCAATTTGTTAAAATAACATGCCAACTTATTGTGTACTTGAAGCAATCGATAATCGATAATGCGCTAAATAGCTTCAGAAAGGACACTAAGGGTGCATATTTAGATTGAAACTTCAGATTTTACGTTACAATTGATAATTATTTGGTTAATTCAACCACATACATTTTGATCATATTATACACACTATTACATTGCACAATTCTAGACAAATGATAACAATAGTGAGTCCTAACCGTTTTTTTAGAACAGAAGACAATAAAGTGCAGTTATTTTAGTTATTTTTTTTCCTTCACAAATGACCCTTATCACACAATGGTTTCAAATGTACTTCTGAAAACATAAAATTAAATCAATACATATACATATATATATAAATGTGATGCTTTTGTGGATAAAAATGTCATTAATGTAAACAACTGACTGTGGTTTCAACTTGTCTGAACTAGTGTAATTCAAAATTTAATCATATTATAAACAGTATAATTCAATAAAAGACGCTCTATCTTGGGTGGAATAGTATGAAAACATTTAGATTGTTAAATCTTAAATAACTGATGTGCGAATTATCCATAAAGTACGTAATGTCTGTTATTAAAATTGGATGTGGAATAAAACTTGGTTTAACAAAAAGTATGTAATCTAATTATCCTTTCTTCATTGAATCCACCCTTAACATATTTTAAATATCATTTCTTGTTAGTCAGTCACACCATTCAGTGTACAGTGCTCCAGCTAGGATTTGAAAAGGGCAGGGGGGCTTTTTTGTCAAAAGGGCACTTTCGACGCGCAGTATTTTGTCAAAAGGGCACTTTCGACGCGCAGTATTTTGTGAAAAGGGCACGTACGAGCGCGCGGGTGTTTCTGGAATGCTTCCTATTGCATGTGAATTTATATGTTATAAATAATTGTATTCAGTGCTCCAGCTAGGATTTGAAAAGGGCAGGGGGGCTTTTTTGTCAAAAGGGCACTTTCGACGCGCAGTATTTTGTCAAAAGGGCACTTTCGACGCGCAGTATTTTGTGAAAAGGGCACGTACGAGCGCGCGGGTGTTTCTGGAATGCTTCCTATTGCATGTGAATTTATATGTTATAAATAATTGTATTATTCCCATTATTATTAAACCATTTAGTATAATGTCTACAATGAGGATTAAAGTAATTACATTGTAATAAGAGATTTATGAATAATCATATGTAAAAAAAAAATTTTTTTTTTTTTTATTTTTTTTTGGGGGAGGGGGGGGGGGGAGGGGGGGGGGGGCAGGGCGGAGGTTCGGGGGGGCAGGGCGGAGGTTCGGGAGGGCAGGGCGCGGCGCCCTTCGATTTAGGCCTAGCTGGAGCACTGGTATTATTCCCATTATTATTAAACCATTTAGTATAATGTCTACAATGAGGATTAAAGTAATTACATTGTAATAAGAGATTTATGAATAATCATATGTAAAAAAAAAAAATTTTTTTTTTTTTTTTTTTTTGGGGGGGGGGGGGGGGAGGGGGGGGGGGGGCAGGGCGGAGGTTCGGGGGGGGCAGGGCGGAGGTTCGGGAGGGCAGGGCGCGGCGCCCTTCGATTTAGGCCTAGCTGGAGCACTGCAGTGTACTATGGTATTTTTCCTTCTTTGTTTATCATGTCCGCAGTTTCCCTTTTGTTCATATCGTCCGCAGATTCCATAATCCTTCTTTGTCTATATGGTCCGCAGTTTCCTTCTTTGTTCATATCGTCCGCAGATTCCATATAATCCTTCTTTGTCTATATGGTCCGCAGATCACTACCGTATTTTACCATGTATAGCGCGCTCCCATGTATAACGCCAGGGGTTTTTTTTAGAGAAAGGGGAAGACGCTGGACGCTGGGTGAAAAGGGAAAAAAGAGTGCGAAAGAGACATATAAGGGGACAAAAAATAAAAACTGTTCATTTCAATGTCTATAACTCATCAAAAGAGGCTTGTCTCTGTCCTTTTTGTTCTTAAACACATTTAACATGTATTAAAGTCAAAGTCCTTAATAAAGTTGCAGGTGTAGATCTAATAATGGGAAATGTTTTCAACTATATTTCTGTACTGGGGCCGGGGGCTGATGTCAATTTTTTTATTTCAATTTCATGATGAATGGGTTGACGATCTTGATTTGCTACAGTATTGGAAGGGAAAAGAGCGGCAGCTGCCGATTGTCTACTTTCACTTTCACAATGTTCGATGTTGATTACCTCAGAATCCTGCTGGGTTATAACGGTTTTCGATGATTCTTTCTTAAAAAATGCCTCGATGCGTTCAGTATCTTCCGAGTCCGAATGTTTTATTTTGTTTGTGTAAGAACGCCAATTGTGAGACATTTTTTTCTGTTTTCACGTACATATCTTGGCTTGCACGGATGAAAATTCGAATGGTTTCCGGTAATTAATTGACGAAACACCCTGCTCGAGCAAGACCGGTATCCAGTAAAATAGTCACATGATTATTACGATTAGTTGCCCAGTTTACATGACGTAATTAAAGAGCTATATTTAGAATAACTGGGATTCCCAGATTTTTGTGTTGATATGGTGCAAATTGGATAATTGTCGAATGCACAAAGGAAAAATAAATATTTCTTTGAGAGAAAATATTATATTTTGGTGAAAAATGATATTTTTGGTGGGGAAATTGTATTTTGAGGGGAAAAATTCTGGTAGGGGAAGACGCCGAATATCGGCGTCACTTTCTTAGTAAAAAAAAACCCTGAACGCGCATGTGATTTTTTTAGCCAAATGAAGAGAAAAAATTTCAAGACCCAAAACCTGAAAATTGGGCCAAAAATGGCCGCCATTCTTATATTGCGCAATCATTTAAGTTTTTCGGGCGCTTAATTTTTTGTTTTAAAGTAGGGAGCGTTTATACGATCAGGAGCATGGGTTGCATAGCACTATATTTTTGACAATTTTTAAGATTATTCTCTTGAGAACACTGTATATGTCCTTATTGACGCACACTGCGCGTGTTTTTTCAAGACCCCTGCACGTTAAATTAGACCACTATTACCTATTCCTCACATTTGAACAGTGTAACATTTTCATTACCTGCCGCTCACAACATCGTATGACATAGTCTTCTGCAGACCGGCAACATCGCAATGTCCAATTTTACGCAAAACGTCCGTGGATCCCATTTTATTTTTCATCGACTTAAAATATTTCACCATTAAGAGATGCTCCCCATTAAATCCAGTTTGACCCGGTATTTCGCGCCTTCACTGCGTCTAGTTGATTAGTATTTATAGTGAGACAAACAATACACCCGAACGCTCAATTCCATACAGTTGGCGTTATCGGCATAAAGCCATTAGACAAATATCATTTGTTTGCCTCCATTGAAAGAAAATAAAACGAGTCTATATCTCTATTGTTGGTTTGTAACCTACGTAGTATACTCGCACCGTAGCATATTAATGCAGAGATCAGAAAATCATTGATAAATGTATTCCTCGTTTCAATGCTTAGGGCTGAGTAATTTCGGCAAACCAGAACTCAACTTACGTAAAACACTTGCTCAATTAACCGTTAAACTCCACCTCCGTTCTCTGCAAAAGGTTCGAAGGTGGAGCTTTGCACGTGCTATTATTTAATTGGATGATTGCCATTGAGGAACAAGCACACGATTGGTTCGGCATGTTGTTTGCTAGACAAAGGAAGCTTATTTTGTTGGCGAGAAACTTGCTGCTTTATTGCTTCAGACAGGGAGCGGCTTTCCTTTGATGACGTCAAACTGTCAATTCACATACAGTGCAAATTTTCGGAATTGCTAACATTAAACTTTGGATTAAAATATCAAAATAAAGCAAAAGCGAAGTTGAGAAATATGATTGAAATAATTAGCGTCAGTTCCAATAAGATGTTTTGCGTTGTAAATCAAAGAGTTTTCATGACAACAACAACATTAACCAATACCGTGACGACGCGGGGATTGATATACCTCGATTTTTTTTTTGAATGAACAATCAATGAAGAAGTGTGAAAACACCAACAAAGACATTTTTTTCATTTTTAATTTATGTCAAAACTGTTACTACCCCATTCATTCCTACCCTTTCCCGCTATTTGTTGTTTCGACAACAGCCCCTTCAGTCTATACATTATAGGGTGTAGTTTTCTGCAATAAAAAAATGGTGGCAATTGTGAAGATATACGATTACGAATTGGATTTTTTGCAATTTAGCAACCAGGAAAGCGTTGTGTCAATGTATTACGTACACTGAATTTTTATTGTGAAATTTGAAGGTAAAAAATTGCGCGCTATGCATGGTAAAATACGTTATATAATCTATATTGTCCACAGACTGGTCCACGTTTTAGTATCTGCCCCAATGTTGATTTAAATGCAGTTTCTGTTGTTATGCCCAACAGTACACATTTAACTATTGATTGACATATAACACATGTGTTGTTGATTTGTTCACTTCCAAAATTCTTTTGTATTCATTAAGTGGGCCGATACTACGGATTGACATGCAACTCACAAAAGCTCAAAGCAATCAAGACTTTCAGACTGATGTTATCTTATAAATAACAAACTTTTCTTAAAGGTGAATAGGACTCGACAAAATCAGGAAAGCTTAACGCTTATAACACGATTTTACTTAATCCGAATCATAACATTTATCCGAATTGACAATTTAGTAACCAAAATTGGGTGGCATATTTTGCGAACAAAAATATGTAAATACACATATGCATACGTTCTTACGTTGATTGTGTGTTTCTTTATCATGCATGTCACGTTAGCAGCTGTGTTACTTACATATATTTTGCATATTGTGATGTCAAAATTTACCTGCAAGTTGTTTGAAATTTCATTAAACGATTTCAAAACGAGACTGCATCATTTGGGTAATACATCACCATAAACGTAGCCCAACTATGAATTAGTCGAGTTTAACCATGAGAGGGCCCCTATTGCGAATTTTACAAACAGAAGGCATATTGGTCACCTTAAAAGATTGTTTACAATGGATACCACAAATACATTCTGAATTATGCATGACTTTTGGTAAAATAGCACATAAAAAACTTTCGATTTTTTTTCCGAATCATAGTTCACACAAGTTGACATCGTTATTCACAAAATTGAAATGGCGTTAAACTGTGTGGGGTCATGGCACATCAGACCAACTCCGTCTTTTGTGGAGGGACGTGCAGATTTGAAGAAAACATGGGCCGGCCCAATAAGTACGGAAATGTACAGCAAAGGCTTGCTCGATTTGTGCGATCGCACGCAAGACAACTTAACGCGGATCTGTTTACAAATGAAAAAACTCGATCCATGCACTGAGTATGGCCTTCAACATTGGCATCCAAACAAACGACCACAGTCAGGTACGCCTGCCAATTTTACATGTTTTGGTCTTTAATTTTTGTTTAGTTTTCTTTATTGAATAAAAATTAATTGTTTGCATATTGAATATATTTTTAGCTTGATTTCTTTATTTTCTATTTTTATTTTGTATTATCATTATCCAAAACTTTTATAAAACAATGTGGCGCATATTTTATATCGTAGACGTACCTAAAATCGCCGTAAACCTTGATTCGCCGCATTCGAGAGATTTGTTTTTATCACGCAAGATTTCTGTGCATGCGCGAGATTTGACGTCACAGTGTTGTGCGAAAAATTTTCCCACGGTAGGAAACTGTTAAACTCGACAAAATGCGATTTAAACAGGTATTTACAATAAATAACGAAATTAATCGATCAAAACCTAATTTCTACTATTTCCAAAATTAATGTTACTGAAAAAAACAAGAAAACACATAACAAATCAATTGTTAAGCCTCGTAGTGTTTACCGTCTGCTCTGTTTACCTTTTAACAATGAATGGCACGTGACCGTAGTATTTCTTAGTAAGGCCAAACCACTTTTATGAATGTTTTTTTTACCTATGTTCCTTTTGATAAATTTGAAGATGCTTTTTTTTCATCAGGCGCATCCTACACCTGTGAAGAAAAAGTATAGGGTTTATTCACTAAGTGCCCTTACAAGTGCTTATAGGATGGTGAAAGAGGAAGGCATAACAGTGTACAGGGCTAGTAGAATGTTTAATGTTCCAGAAAGAACACTTAGGGACAGGTTTATAGGCAGAGTTGATCCTGACTTGTGTGTAATGGGCAAACTTCCTTTACTTGACCAGCTTGAAGAGGCTAAACTTGTTAACCATTTCAAGAGGATGGCTGACCTAGGTTATGGATATACTCAGAAAGAATGCATAGATGTTGCTAGTGAGTTTGCTGTTTAGCTGGGGAAGCGAACTAAAGATAAACCTCTGTCCATGAAATGGATGAAGGGCTTCTTAAAAAGGTGGCCAGAGATGCGGGTGACAAAGCCAAGAGCACTTGAGTTTGCAAGGGCCAAGATGGCTAGTGAGGTTGTTGTCATGACATACTTTGATCATCTTGAAACCTGTCTCCAAAGGAATAATCTGTTGGATAAGCCACATTTGATCTTTAATGTGGATGAAAAAGGTGTGTCCATACTACACAAACCCCCTCATATAGTTGCAAGTACCAACCATCCAGCTCAGGCGGTTACATCTGGAAAAGGTCAGACAGTAACAATAATTGGTGCAGGTAGCGCTAGTGGTTCAGCAATTCCATCATACTCTGTGTTTCCTGGCAAGAAAATGAACTATGACCTTCTTAAGGGTTCTTCACCAGGAGCAAATGGAACTGTATCTGAATCAGGGTGGTCAAACATGGATGTGTTCCGCAAATACCTTACAGAGCACTTCATACACTTTGTACCAGGAAGGGGGGATCACAAGGTTCTTGTGCTCCTAGATGGACATAGGTCGCATGTTGCCCTAACACTGGCTGAGTGGGCAAAAGACAACAATGTCATACTTTACATTCTTCCTGCGCATACCAGCCATATTCTGCAGCCCCTTGATGTTGGATGCTATGGACCCTTCCAAAAAATGTATCATGTCCAATCCCATACATACATACGACAGACACATGCTGCCATTACAAAGTATAACATAGCCGAAATATCTTGTAAGGTATACAACAGGGCCTTATGTTCGGATAATTTGCAGTCTTCTTTCAGGATAACCGGAATTTATCCTCTGGATAGAAATGTCATTTCAAAGAGCTGCATGGTTCCGGCAGAAGTGTTTGATGACAGTGGTGACAGTCAATCCAGTGGGGCTACTGTTGAAGGGGGAATCCAGTCAGATGTATTTCAAGAAAAGGAACATCAGCTTGTAAAAAGGAAGAATGTATCAGTCAGGAAACCATATAGAACAGTAAGCAAGCTTGTTTCTGGTAAAGAACTGACCAGTGACAATGTCATGAATGCCGTCCAACAACATGAACAGGCCATGAAAAGACCATATAAGACAGTAGCAAAATCAGTCCAAACCAGGTCATACAAAACAACAAGCAAGCAATGTGTGAAGAGAAAGGCCCCTGAACGCAACCACATTGTGGACAGTCCGAAGCTGGGTCCATCACGCATAAATGTGATCCCAGACACAAGCAGTGATGATGATGATGATGATGAAACTTGCTGCGTTTGTGATCGATTTCAAACCGAAGAGCAGGCAGCATGTGTATCACTTACCTTTGTTAAGTGGGCAAGATGTGATGGGATTCGAAATGGAATGCCATGTTTGACTGGACACATCTGGGTTATTGCACACCAGTGAAAGTAGTGAGAAGGGGAGATGAGTTCTACTGTCCCCATTGCCAAAAACCAGAATAATAAATCAAAATTCTTTTAAAAACTGTAAATATGTTACAATGTTTAAGTTTCCAGTAATGAAAATTAATAAACTTAAAAAAAAAAAACTTATTAAAACGCACAAATAATGTATGAACAATTGTCACGCTTTTGCACATATATTTTATGAACAAAAAACCCACAGATAAACTAGCTTTGGCCTATATAAAATACATGGCTAAGACGACGTCATTTCCGGTGATTCAAGGTACTTTCAAAAACAAAGATGCAGTGAAGCATGTGTGTGTTTGTTTTGGATAATAAACTACGACTTAACTTTCATTGACATTCATATTTGTGTGAAAATGAAAGTTTAATAGATAAACTTCATGCTACAAGTAAGTTAATTGCTTCTTACTTTAGTTTTTGTTTGCAATTTATGATTTATTGTGACTACGGCGATCCATGGTTAGTCGAGGATATTCAATTAACTCATTTTAGCTGTCCTATTCTCAAACAATATGTTTTGTTTACTTCAAGTCAAGTCAAGTAAATTTTATTTAAAGTCGGCAAAAGTGCATAACATATCAACATAAGCTATAATTAGCTTTTCGACCAACAT
This sequence comes from Dreissena polymorpha, assembly GCF_020536995.1. NCBI lineage: Eukaryota > Metazoa > Mollusca > Bivalvia > Myida > Dreissenidae > Dreissena > Dreissena polymorpha. The sequence continues at coordinate 108,395,545 of NC_068356.1, read as the reverse complement.
TATTAACAATTGTATAATAATAACATATTAAAAGCAGCTGTTAACAGAAACAGTAAAGTAATTTAAACATGGTTAAGACAAACATAATACTAAAGTACATTGTGGCATAAATGGCAAAGCGAAGTAACTAGGAATGAAACATAACAAATGAGACATTTGTGCTAATCTAGACCATAGGCCTACAAATAAATGAAGACAATATATAATAATAAATAATGAAATAAGCATGGCAAAGAGGCTTTTAAGCACATAATAGTATATATATATATATATATGAAATGATATATATATATATGAAATAGAATAGTAACCAAGACTAGTCTAGCCACATAAGCAACACAAAACAAAAGATAAAGCACAATAATAAGCAACTAGTAGTACAAAACAAAAGATAAAACACAATTATAAGCAACTAGTAGTAATAAATAGAAACTGAGAGATTTGTACTAATTTAACCCGTAAGCCTTCCAAGTAATGAGGACAATTTAAGAAATAAAATAAGCATGGTAAAGAGGCTTTTAAGCACATAGTAGTATATATATATGAGATAGAGCAAGACCAGCCTAGCAAAATAAGCAAAGCAAAACAAAAGATAAAGCAAAATAATAAGCAAAAGCCAGCATAACTAGAAAAATGTGTCAGGTTTGCAGTCCCAGCCTGCAGACTCCCTCCCTGATAAGTTAGAATGAAGATATGGACAGCTATGCCTGATTGCACACTGAGCAGTTACATATCTTTCCATTCCAACTTGAGATCAAGGTTTTAAATTGGCTGAAGGAGCCTGCTTTTCTGAACTCATCAGGCAGCGAGTTCCACAGGACTGGGGCTGCATACCTGAAACTTCTCCTACCATAGTGTTCTGTCTTTACGGATGGAACCTGCAATATATTGGAATATCTTAAGTTATAAGTATTATTTCTTTTTTCAACTAAGTCATGCAAAACAGGTGGGCATATTTTATTAACAATTTTGAAAGTTTCATTTGCCATGGTTCTTAATCTTCAAATGTTTAGAGGTGGTAAAATGGCTCTTTTAAACAGATCTTCATAGTTACAAGCATAATCATCATAAACAAATCTCAAAGAATTTTCTCTATTTTCTGAGTGTTACTCTTAGTACAGAAGTGCCATGACAGAGGACAAAAATTAAAATTTGACAAGATGAAAGTATGAAATATTGTTAGTCTACTAAGTCTATTAAGATTACGACCTACTCTCTTTAGAACATTAATAAGTTGTTGAGCAGCTTTTTCTCAAATATTCTGGATGTGAGTATTGAAAGATAGATTGAAATCAATATCAACACCTAACAATTTAACATCATCACAAGAAATAATATTATTATCTATTTCAAACTTAGGATTTTTATCATTTTCTCGCCTGAAATTTGTCAGGATTTGCTTTCTTACAATTAAAAGAAAACCAGTCAATAAGAATTTTGCTTTCACTTTGTAGAGTACTAATTAATAAATCAAAGTTTGGTGTATTAAAAGACAGTGTATTGTCATCTGCATAGTTGTACAGAGTGCTGTGTTCAATAAAATAAAAAATATCATTGATAAAGACTTAAACAAAATAGGGCCGAGTATCGAGCCCTGTGGAACACCTTTTTAGCTCACCTGATTGCTCAGGTGAGCTTTTGTGACAGGTCTTTGTCCGTCGTATGTCCGTCCGTCCGTTAACATTTGCTCGTAAACACTCTAGAGGCCACATTTCTTGTCCCATCTTCATGAAACTTGGTCAGAAGCTTTGTCCCAATGAAATCTCGGCTGAGTTCGAAACTGGGTTATGCCGGGTCAAAAACTAGGTCACAAGGTAAAAAAAAAGTAAAACCTTGTAAACACTGTAGAAGTCACATTTCATGCCCAATCTTCATGTAACTTAGTTTGTCTTAATGATATCTTGGTTGAGTTCAAAAGTGGTTTCGATCTGTTGAAAAACATGGCCGCCAGTGGGCGGGGCAGTTTTCCTTATTTGGCTATTGAGAAACCTTAAAAACACTCAAGAAGTCACAATTTTTGCCCAATCATCATGAAAGTTGGTCAAAACATTGGTTCAATTGATGTCTCGGACGAGTTCGAAAATGATCGAGATTGGTGAAAAATCATGGCTGCCAGTGGGCGGGGCATTTTTCTCTGTATGTATATAGTGGCAGTTTTCCCTATTTGGCTATAGAGAAACCTTGTAAACACTCTAGAAGTCACAATTTTTGGCCAATCATCATGAAAGTTGGTCAAAACATTGGTTTTATTGGTATATCGGACAAGTTTGAAAATGGTCAAGATCGGTGAAAAAACATGGCCGCTAGTGGGCGGGGCATTTTTCTCTATATGTATATAGTGAAAACATGTGAACACAGTAGAAATCACATTTTTGGCCCAATTTTCATGAAATTTGCTCAGAACATTTGTTTCCTTGATACGAGAGTTGAGTTCAAAAATGGTTCCGGTCAGTTGAATAACATGGCTGCTGGGAGTGTTGCAGTTTTCTCATTATGACCCCCCGCCTTTCGAAGAAGAGGGGTTATATTGTTTTGCTCATGTCGGTCCGTCCGTCCACCAGATGGTTTCCGGATGATAACTCAAGAGTGCTTATACCAAGGATCATGAAACTTCATAGGTACATTGATCATGACTCGCAGATGACCCCTATTGATTTTCAGGTCACTAGGTCAAAGGTCAAGGTCATGATGACCCGAAATAGTAAAATGGTTTCCTGATGATTTCTCAAGAACACTTATGCCTAGGATCATGAAACTTCATAGATACATTGATCATGACTCGCAGATGACCCCTATTGATTTTCAGGTCACTAGGTCAAAGGTCAAGGTCACAGTGACCCAAAGCAGTAAAATGGTTTCCGGATGATAACTCAAGAATGCTTATGCCTAGGATCATGAAACTTCATAGATACATTGATCACAACTCGCAGATAACCCCTATTGATTTTTAAATCACTAGGTCAAAGGTCAAGGTCATGATGACCCGAAATAGTAAAATGGTTTCCGGATGATAACTCAAGAATGCTTATGCCTAGGATCATGAAACTTCATAGATACATTGATCACAACTCGCAGATAACCCCTATTGATTTTTAAATCACTAGGTCAAAGGTCAAGGTCATGATGACCCGAAATAGTAAAATGGTTTCCGGATGATAACTCAAGAACTCTTAGGCCTAGGATCATAAAACTTCATAGGTACATTGATCATGACTCGTAGATGACCCCTATTGATTTTCAGGTCACTAGGTCAAAGGTCAAGGTCACGGTGACCCAAAATAGTAAAATAGTTTCCAGATGATAACTCAAGAACGCTTATGCCTAGGATCATGAAACTTCATAGGTACATTGATCATGACTCGAAGATGACCCCTATTTATTTTCAGGTCACTAGGTCAAAGGTCAAGGTCACGGTGATCTGAAATAGTAAAATGGTTTCTGGATGATAACTCAAGAACGCATATGCCTAGGATCATGAAACTTCATAGGTACAATGATCATGACTTGTTGATGACCCCTATTGATTATGCCCCCCTTCGAAGAAGAGGGGGTATATTGCTTTGCTCATGTCGGTCGGTCTGTCGGTCGGTCCGTCCACCAGGTGGTTGTCAGACGATAACTCAAGAACGCTTGGGCCTAGGATCATGAAACTTCATAGGTACATTGATCATGACTCATAGATGACCCCTATCGATTTTTAGGTCACTAGGTCAAAGGTCAAGGTCACAGTGACCAGAAATAGTAAATTGGTTTTTGAATGATAACTCAAGAATGCATACGCCTAGGATCATGAAACTTCATGGGTAGATTGATCATGACTTGCAGATGACCCCTATTGATTTTGAGGTCACTAGGTCAAAGGTCAAGGTCACGGTGACCCGAAATAGTAAAATGGTTTCCGGATGATAACTCAAGAATGCATGCGCCTAGGATCATGAAACTTCATGGGTAGTTTGATCATGACTCGCAGATGACCCCTATTGATTTTGAGGTCACTAGGTCAAAGGTCAAGGTCACGGTTACCCAAAATAGTAAAATGGTTTTCGGATGATAACTCAAGAACGCATACGCCTAGGATCATGAAACTTCATAGGTAGATTGATCATGACTTGCAGATGACCCCTATTGATTTTGAGGTCACAAGGTCAAAGGTCAAGGTCACAGTGACCTAAAATAGTGAAATGATTTTCGGATGATAACTCAAGAACGCTTTTGCCTAGGATCATGACACTTCATAGGTACATTGATCGTGACCCGCAGATGACCCCTATTGATTTTCAGGTCACTAGGTCAAAGGTCAAGGTCACAGTGACAAAAATCGTATTCACACAATGGCTGCCATTACAACGGACAGCCCATATGGGGGGCATGCATGTTTTACAAACAGCCCTTGTTTTCAGGTCACTAGGTCAAAGGTCAAGGTCACGGTGACCTGAAATAGTAAAATGGTTTTTGGATGATTACTCAAGAACGCTTATGCAGAGGTTCATGTAACTTCATAGGTATATTGATCATGACTCGCAGATGACCCCTATTGATTATCAGGTCACTAGATCAAAGGTCAAGGTCACAGTGCCAAAAAACGTATTCACACAATGGCTGTCAAGGTCACGGTGACTCAACTTACAAAAATGGTTTCCGGATGATAACTCAAGAATGCTTACGCCTAGGATCATGAAACTTCATAGGTACATTGATCATGACTCGCAGATGAAATAATGATGAAACTTGACCAGGATGTTTGTCTGGACAATATCTAGGTCAAGTTTGACATTTGGTAAAGATTAAATGAACCGACTCCTCTCAGGTGAGCGAACTAAGGCCATCTTAGCCCTCTTGTTTGATATTTGCCCAGTTACTTACATTGCCACATACTTTAATTTGTTGCTTACGGTCTGACAGATAACAGCGAAGAGTATCAGTGGCCTTCTCAGAGAGTCCATAGGATGCCAGCTTTAACAGCAGAATGTTTTGTACAAGACAGTCGAAGGCCTTGGACAGGTCCATTAGGATGGCAGCTACATACTGATTAGAGTCCAAGGCCCTCTTTCAATCCTCCAGTAGCCTGAGAATGGTAGTCTGGCATCCATGTCCTCTCCGGAAGGCACACAAAAATTGATCTAAAATTTATGAGACAGTACTTGAAGAACAACAAAATTTATGACAAAGTACTTGAAGAACAACTTGCTTCTTATTTCGACAATATTTTTGAAGTGACAAGCAAAATACTAACAGGTCTATAATTAGATTTCAACATAGAGTTATTTTTCTTATACACAGGAGGGACTTGAGCTTCTTTTAACCTATCAGGAAAAGTACCAGTAGAAATGGTAGAATTTATCAATTGTGTAAAAAATGGAGTCAGAGGCTTCCTGCCAATTTTCAACAATTTAACAGAAATTTGATCCACTCCGGTTGCCTTTTTAACATTAAATTTACTTATAATTTGAGACACCTTTGTATTAGTTGTTGGGACAAAATTGAAAGAGTTTTTACTAAAATTTTTACCTAAGATTTTTTTTTATACTGAGATGATTATTTTCGTCAAAATGATAATCTTTAACTATATCATCACCTACTTTTACATAGAAACTGTTAAAAATTTCAGCTACATTAGAGTTGCCAGATACAATTTTCATTTAAAATAAAAAAAATTGTGAGCCGATGCATTTCTTAGATAGAAAAGGTTTAATTGTTTTCCATAAATCTTTGGATTTACAACCTCCAATGCAACGCTCTTGGAAATATGTATTCACAGATAATCTTTTCAGTTTATTAACATAATTTCTGGCCTTCCTATAAACTTCCCAAGTTTTAGAACATTTATTTTTTAGGTACTTTATATAACTCATTTTCTTAGCATATATGCATGAATGTGAATAATGAATTCAATCCATCTCAAACATTTTTTGTTGATAGTTACATTAAATGTGTCAAATATTGAATTTGTTGAAACAAATATGTTTTTCATGTGCCTTTACTTCTGACAATGTTTTTTTTTGCCATAGACTGTTAAAAGGAAAATATATTTTTTGCCAACATCAGTTCACTGCATGTTTTGGTTTTCATAGTTTGAAAGGATGTATAATTGTATATGACAAACAAGTTGTTAGCCTTAATTTAAATGTTTGAGGACAAGCGATCTCAAACCAACAACTGACAGAACACTCATGGCTCTCTACCAACTGTGATAATTAGGTTGATTGCCTTCATGAAATAAATGGTTTCAAAACCTGGTAAATCCATCTTACATTGAACCAATTGTGCTGTCAACAAATTTCAAGTTTGATTTACGAGATTTGCTAATTCTTGTTATAGCTTTGTGATTATTTTATTCTTGACAGCGGTTGTGAATACTCCCAAACCAGATCATGGCCTGGGCAAATGGCAGAGCCTCGATGTGATGTTCACAGACACAAATACAATGAAATTGCTGAGTGAACCTACTTCCACGGATGGTGGGGACTCGTATGTTGACCCGCCAGGTAAGAAATTACAATACTTTGCTGATTAATTCCAACATGTATTTAATGACATGTCAGAAAGTGTATATAGGGCATTTTCTCTTTACTTACATGGATTGCATACAAAGCATTTAAATAGATGTGCATATTTTGTGGTATGTAATCTTAACTTTATTGTAGCTGGGATGCTTACCAGTATACATGTATTGAAGATGTATTAATACTTGTGTTTTTTTCAGGCATGGTAATGAATTCAAGGTTTTAAATTCTGAATTATATATTTAAGCCTAGAAAGTCTTAAAGGGGCCTTTTCACTGATTTTGGCATGTATTGAAGCTTGTCATTAAATGCTTTATATTGAACCACTGACCCCTGGAGGAACTGGAGTAAAAAGTCTCCCACTTAGACCACCTGACCATCCGTGCTCATGCTATGAGCTGATGTGTTTTTTACTTATATAAGCAATCCTAGTAGTTTCCCAAGTATAACGACAACAACAGAACTAATCCAAATTATTCAATCGTTTCGCGTTGCGACGCTTTATAATTTTCAGGTTTTTAAATCATCAAAATATGCATATAAAGGATATTTTAGAGCATGGTTCAGTATATATATTTCCTCACAAATATCATAACTAAAATAAAAATTTGCCAATCTGGAACAACTTTTTTTAATTTTGTCAATTTACCAAAACGTGAAAAGGCTCCTTTAATCATTTACACCTGTCAAAAGCATAGACATGCAGACTTGTCATTATGGGTATCAAACCAATCATTTAAAGAAAAAAACAACAACAGTTTTTAGATGGTCGCTTAGCGACCGTCTAATAAGGCGGTTAGTCTAAAATTCAGGTCGATATGGCTTAGCTACTAGGAGCCCTATACCCGCTTACTACGCGTATCCGCGCGAGAAAGAGTTGTATAATTTATGCAAGAGGTTTGAGTTCTCCAATTATATTCATGGTGCTTTTATAGAAAAGAATCAATAAACAATGATCGTATTGTATGTGTCGCGGAGATTGTTTATGAATGAATAAAATAGTCCACTTTCTGCAGCGTCTTCATGACGTAGTATTTTTGCCATTCATAATATGAGGCTATTAATAGATGCGCCTGTCGATAAACAAAGGAAAGTCCACGGCCGATAACAACGCAATAGGTTACGCTCTCTCATACACCTCAATGACGTAGTACAGGTTGTAAATTGAGGCTATTAATAGATTTGGGAAAAATTTAACGCTTATTTATATTCTCAATTTATAAAACGTTGAACATAAGTTCAACAATAACTTAAGCGATACGATAGACAAAACAAAAAAATGTTTCATAATCGCTAAACCCGAATATAACAAACAATTTATAATAATAATATGAATAACCTGTTTTGTAACCTTGTTCATGCTGGAAAACGTTCTTTGGTTCTCAACAGATAGCGGCGATCTTTTGTATTTATGGGTGCTAGCAACGCAATAGTAGAAGGTTAGTAGAAGGTTTAGCTTGTTTATATTCATATGAGTTCATCAATTACTACAGGCATACTATAGGCAACCTCGTAAATGCTTTATAATCGCTAAAACCAAAAACAACTAAATATATTATATTAAATAAATTTATAACAGTAAATATCTTTTAAAAATGTAGTTGGCGTATACGCTGACTTTGAAATAAAGTTTGCAATTTACTTTTCTAAATAAATAAATACAATAAAACAAAAGTTAAACTATTGTGTTGTGTTTTTGACTTGTAAGTTGCATATTCACCGCATGAAATGTGTGTTAGAATTGTCAAACCACACATTAGTGTGAGTAGATAAAAAATATACTACGGGAGAGCACTTCATATGTGTCCTCATATGCCTTGTTATGAGTATCTTTCTTCACTATCGAAATATATCGTATGTTGATATTTGATTTAAACACAGTTTTCTTTCGACACATTTAAATCACACGTCAATAGCGCCGTCATGCGAAAATGGATCTTATGCATTTCGGCAAGCGTTTGTTAAACCCAACATGTGCTTTTGCGCAGTCAAGGCCATAGGCGATGCTGTTCGCTATAAAATCACTCAATATGTTATGTTTCTCCTTACCAGAAGGAGAGATAGCTGAGTGGGCTATTTATATGATGTGCGCATATGGAATAAGACCCATTTTCGCATGACGAGGGTCATTACAAATCTCATTGCGAATTGAAAATGCCACATTTAAGAACAATTCGTTTTGATACAAAATTGAATTCAAAATAGCAAACTTGTTAATAATGGCAGCCTATCCACACATTAAGGAATGATTTCCAGACGTGCTGACCAAGTATGGCAAACATTGTGGTATGATAATTAAACGATTTTCTCTTATCGTGACACTATACTTTTTCGCTTATGATTGTTTTCTCATCTTGGAGGCGAAAGTGAAATTCTGCGAGATGGATTGTAACGCGTAATTGTAACAGGGCCACAATTTGTGTCGTTTAAGCATACAGAGAGTAGTCCGGAATTGCTTACACTGAACAGTGCTACATCCTTTGAATTGAGCACATACGCAGTGATGTAGCAAAAATTCAGAGGTTGTATCTCGAATCAGCTTATTAAATATTCGAAAATATTCATGCGTGTCTGTTGACGTTATGTAAAAGTCACTAAGATGAAAACTGAGTAAAACAGCTACGCCTAAAAGTGCATTAGTGCTCTATACCTATGTTTATGTCAGCGTTGTTGACACCGTGTGAACTGCTCGGATGACAAGTAAAGCATAAACAGCAATGTTTATATACTTTATTCCTCCATATACAAGATACGAAGATTATTGTATATTTTGATATTGTAAATGGTGTCAAAAATCAAAAGTTTTGTACACGGAACTTTCATTATGAATTTATATTGTTGGTGAGATAGTTATTTGATATTAGAAAAAATATTCCTTTAATATGATGGTGACTGCAAATTTTCTTTATATTAAGTTCTCATTACCATGTTCATCATACTTTCTATGCTTTCAGAACATCCAAAAAGCATGTTGTTTTTATTTTGTCAGTTATTTCTATGAAATAATAAGGATGATAAAAAGTGCACACAAAACTCGACCCGTGCATTATGACACACACTTTATAAAGTTGAATGGCATGTGTTCATTTCAAACTTGCGATTGATTTTGAAAAATGAATTGCGTGTTAAATTATGCAATAGCGAACATCTTCAGTGCCTTCAGCGCTTTGATTGTTATTATTTATAATTATAACAGACTGTAAGTAGTTATATGCAATACCTATCACTTATTTGATTCAGCTTTGGAACATCTTTCATTTGGTTGTCTCTTATGTTTCAGCACGGAACACCTTTTGCAATTTATGTTCAACTATGGACGAGCACAGAGTGCACATGCTCAAGCACACGGTAAACTTTTGTCGCATTTAAATTTAAAACAATCTAAGTTCCCTGATAAATGAAATACATCTGCAACCATAAAATTCCTTGATAGATGCATTTGTTGTGCCACAAATGATTGTATATTCCTTTTCAGGACTTACAGAACACTTTTTCTTCTTTTTTTGTATTCTTCCATTACATACTGATGTTTACAGACTTTTATTTTATGCTTTCCGGTGGTTTATAGAGAAATATCAGTGAATTAAAACTGATAATTTAACTGTTTCAAACAGTGAAAATTATCAGTGAAAATTATCGATAATTTTCACTGTTTACTGTGAAATGACGTCATTTTTTCGACGAAATGACGTCATTATCCCAGCGAAATTCTTTAGTTAAACTCGTTTACAATGTATATAAACGGTGAAAAAAAGCATTAAATAAAAAGAAAATGTGTTGGATTCGGTGGAATATCGATTTTAATTCACTTGTGATCATAGAAAATATATATTTTCACTCGTGGCTGCGCCACTTGTGAAAATATTATTTTCTATGATCACTTGTGAGTTAAAATCGATAATCCACCGTCCTCTATGTATTTATTTACAGACAAAAAAGAAATTCAAAGGACGTAGAAAAATAGAGTACATTGCACCTCCGCCGAGAGTAAGACACAGTTCCTTGAGTGAGGAGAAGGAGATTCCAATAAGGGAGAGACTGTACAAAGTGGAAGTGTTCACCAGTGACGTCTGCAATGCAGGCACAGATGCCAAGGTCAATAGTTTGATGCTCGGTGCTTTGCACACAAATTATTTTAGCAATCACAATAATGAAAAAATAAATGCATAAGTTTAAGGTTAACACAAATGCATGCTTAACTATTTTGCAAAAGTTTGATTAGCATTTTCTTTGTTATATGAATTTTCTTCAACTATAAAGTCTACAGGCTTCTGGCTGATCAGACCGTAAGAGTTTTGAGCAAGTCGTCCTTCAACCATTTAAATGTAGGAAATAATTGAATACACAACATTGTTATCAAACACATCAAGTTTACAATCAATTTACATAATTAACTTGATCCAACAGTTATTGGCCGAAAGTGTATTTTGGCTGTTAATTTTCGGGAACTCGACTTAGATCAGTGTTTACTAGACTTGCAGTTAAAGTTTTGAACTTTTTTAGACATGAAGAAAAATAATGTTTCACAGGACATGCACATTAAAGCTTTTTTAAATGATAGTATGTCTATATTTTTTTAAATAATATCATTATTATATGTTTTCCCTTTTGATTTGCTAAAAAAAGCTTTGTCCGTAATACCTTTTAGCTTATCTGGCTGAACATTTTTAGCTCGACTATTATATATGAAATATATATAGTGGAGCTATCCTACTCACCCCGGCATCGGCGTGAGCGTTAGCGTGAGCGTTAGCGTGAGCGTGCAAATGTTAAAGTTTTCGTACTACCCCAAATATTTCCTATGTCCCTTGACATATTGCTTTAATATTTTTCATACTTCTTTACCAACATGACCCCAACCTATAAACAAGAGCAGACGACTGTATCAAGCATTTTGTAAGAATTATGGCCCTTTTTTCACTTAGAATATGCATATTATTGATAAATCTATGTTAAAGTTTGCGTACCACCTCAAATATTTTCAATGTCCCTTGACATATTGCTTTAATATTTTTTATACTTCTTTACCAACATGACCCCAACCTATAAACAAGAGCAGACAACTGTATCAAGTATTTTGTAAGAATTATGGCCCTTTTTCACTAAGAATATGAATATTATTGATAAATCTATGTTAAAGTTTGCATACCACCTGAAATATTTTCAATGTCCCTTGACATATTGCTATCATATTTTGCAAACTTCTTTACCAACATGACCCCAATCTATAAACAAGAGCAGACAACTGTATCAAGCATTTTGTAAGAATTATGGCCCTTTTTCCATTATAATATGCATATTACTTTAATATTTTTCATACTTGCCATAACTTCTTTATTTATGATCAGATTTTGTTAATACTTTGACAAAACAACACTTACCTAAATACCACAATGGATTCTACCCAAACAATACCCCACGCCCCAACCCAGAATCCCTGCCCCCCCCCCCCCCCAATTTTTTTTTTCCTTTTTTTATTTTTGAAAGATCATCTAATAAATGACCACACCACACATCATACCCCCTCTCAACCCCCCTTTGCCCCCCCCCCCCCAAAAAAAAAAAAAAAATTTTTGTTTTCCTTTTTTTTATTTTTGAAAGATCGTCTAATAAATTATTGAATATGAACAATTTCCCCGTGATGGCTTACGTTATTCTGTCAAGCACTCGAATAGTCGAGCGCGCTGTCCTCTGACAGCTCTTGTTTTAGCAACTCAGTCTGATGACATGTACGATATCAATTTAACAATATCCTTTATACTTTTCAGGTGTTTGTATCCATGAAAGGCACACTCAGTTACTTGTCTCGAACGCAGTTGAAAAAGAATCAAGGATCCTCCAGTTTCTGTTTTGTTCGCGCCTCCAAAGAGGTTTTCTTCATTAAAGGGCCATTCCTGGGAAATATTCAGATTCTGACTATTGAGGTATGATATGTAATTATTGAAAAAAAGTTGTATGTGTTTTGTAGGTGCTTCACACAAGCTTCCTCCAAAAAGTATTGTTTGTTACACACTTATTAATGTATTAAAGTGTTTAAGTAATGATGCTGCTGATGATGATGATGCTGATGATGATGATGATGATGATGATGATGATGATGATGATGATGATGATGATGATGATGATGATGATGATGATATGATGATGATGATGATGATGATGATGATGATGATGATGATGATGATGATGATGATGAACTCTTGTCTGGCTGCAAGCACGAGGGCATCAAGAAGTCCCAGGCCTGGCACTTGGAGAAGGTGCTGGTCACAGACATGAAGGCGCTCAAGACCTGGCTTTTTAAGTGGGGGGACTGGCTGTCAATCTTCATGAAGCCGCACTACAGCAACAAGGTGGACCTGCAGGCCGTGGAAGTGGAACATCAACCCACTGGTAAGTACATGGCGGGTGTTATAGGTACATACATTGCTGGTGTTATAGGTACATACATGGTAGTGTTTTGAAAAAAAAAACACTCTTTTTTACCAAAGCAGTAAACAAGGGTCTTGTTCAAATATTGAACAAGGAAAACAAATAAAAGAAAAGGAAAACAAAATTCATTATATTCAAGCAAGTAAAATGCCATTTGTGACTTTAAAAATAGTTTGCGACATAATTCAGTTTATTGATTATCACCAATAAAAACTGATGAAATGTAAAGCAGTTTTAATGTTTTTCCTCAGTAATTTAGAAAGCTAAAACCAAAATGGCCTGTGGTAGCCCATTAGATTTTGCTCATATTAAGTCCCAGGTTACAATCCCTGTGAAGGCAAGCCTTTGTTTTTAAGTTTTTCTCTTCATATTCCAAATGCTATCAATACATACGGAATATTACGCTAGTCAATTATTCCAAGAGTTTGTATCACTCGAGTGGCTTGTGTGATGACGTATCACACGAAAGGCGGAGCCTCGAGTGTGATGCGAAATAGCACAAGCCACGAGAGTGATACAAACGCTTGGAACAATTGACTAGCGTAATATTCCTTTTATTATATACAACAACTAACGAAAACAGTTAACAAATGTATTTTTTACTTTAACAAAACTGACAAAACAATGACTAAAACGGTACGCCATAGTTTATTTAAGACGCGTATGAATACAGTTTATGTAAATTAACGTGTAAACATTCGAACCGGGAAAACACAGGTTTCCGACACGCTTACCTTAATGCAATCGTTAATCCAATTGTTATAACAATTAAGTTGACAACTTTAATCCAATGTTAATAACAAAATCGTTTAAACGATATGCACTTCCACTTCTATCTTCCATGTCTTTATCGAAACTTAGTTTAAACCACACTATTTTATTGTATTCCTATCGAAATATACATTTATGCATGATAAACACACACTCCAAAATACGTTTTTAACACATAGTTTACTGTTAAAAAACACCACGTCTGACATGTCCTTACATAGTTTAGATAAAACTATTGTTCACAGAATCTATTGTTCACTATTCACAGAAATGACGTCACACGATGTAATACGTAATATATTTCGTAATATAAAATATTTATATTTTCGGTGTGTGTAATGTGACGTCATTAAATGGGTCGAAGTAGTCCGGCTAGTATGGTAATACGGAATTGGAAACAGCGAGTAGCGTAATACGGAATTTTTTATTTCAACGATTGATACAACCTGTATTTTGTTAAAAGCATTAAACAGGTATATAATAAATTTGAATATACTTTCACTAATACACTTTAATAGTTAATTCCTCATGTGTGTCATTAGATGGAAGCCTTTTACTATGATACCCAATACACCTATTTTAAGGCATTATTTATGCCTGAGTTAGCAGCTTAAATCCATTTTATGGCATCTATTATTTACAATGTAAACAACCTAAAGAACGTCAAAAAATGTTCCCTTAGCTTAAAGGGACTCACAGATATTCGCATTTTTGAGTTTACTAACAAATCTGCAATGTTTTCATCGTCTTAACTTTAATTGTAAGAAAAAATTTGAATAAAAAAGATTGCCGTCCCCGGGATTGTAACCCAAGTCTTCCGGTATGGGATTCTAACCCAGGTCTTCTGGTTCGAAATTCTATATCAAGTCTTCTGGTACAGGATTCTAACCCAAGTCTTCTTGTACAGGATTCTAAACCAAGTCTTCTGGTACGGGATTCTAACCCAAGTCTTCTGGTACGGGATTCTAACCCAAGTCTTCTGGTATAGGATTCTAACCCAGGTCCTCTGGTAGCAAATGGCAACTCACTTCCACTGCGCCCAAAGCCTTTCAAGTTCGTGACTGAAACATGACCACTATGTTAAGTTAATATGCAACATAATTTCCATTTTATGGAGGAAAAGAGCTACAAAAGCTATTAATTTCTAATTTCAAATGATGATAATCTGTGAATGAACCAATATTTAAACATTTTTCTTAGTAAAAATCATTATTTGGCCTATTCAAACATAATGCATACGTTATTTTTGGAATATATGAATTATTTAGAAAATGTCATTTTACCAAACTGTGAACGGGTCCCTTTAAGTATTGGATGTCTTGACAATGTGCTTATATTTGGCTTAAAGTATTTTATTTACATGCCAGGGGTCCGTCTTATCAAAGATCGTACAAAAATGTTAACTTACGATTTAATTTTATTATTTTAAAATATAAGTGTTTATGATTTGCATGTTTCAAATATAAAGGATATTTGACAGCAACTTTGAAAATGAATGGAAATGTTCAACAAAAGTAATTATAAATGTGACGGTTAATTTTTAATAGCGCTTCGAAAATTGCATCGTAAGGTGAGAATGTTGTACGATCTTTGATATGACGGGCCCCTGGTATATAGATACAATTGGATAAATATTTTTTAAGTAAACTGACAGCCAACTGTGCATCCAAATAATGATGGCATTCTTTAATGTCATTAACAACCATATCTCACAACACAAAGACTGTTAACAGTAATGTTGGCCTACCTAGTTGGGTCAAGTTGTTGTGAAACATTGGATGTTTCCAATAAAGGGATTGACTTTGATACTTTGTAGTTTAAAACAAGCATGCAGATTATATCTTATTGTTTTAAAACTTGCACTTTGTTATTTACATAAGATCTGACTATTGTTAACAGGTTGTGGGCTTAATTTTTCAGGATCATCCCTTTGGTATAATCCACTCTTTAAAAGTTTATTTGTGCACGTCTGAATTTATTAAAATATAGATACTAAAAGCAAGTTACCGTTTGTAAACAGAAATTTTGTTTATAAACGCAAATTATAATTTGACCATGACAGATGGAAAGTTACATGACTCCATACCCAGCAATTTGTTTTGCCCATTGTGAAAAGTATCAGTACCAGCCCAATTGGAAAAAATTAGCGCAAAAAAAACCTGAAATTGGGAAAATTTGTGTCATAAAGTCGTGGGATTGGGAAATTGTTGTATCTTCTATGTTGCTAAAAACAAATTAAATTGATAACTAAGTGTTGTCAGGTTGTCAATATTATATTTACTTATGTTCAAGCCATAGAGCTGAATAGAGAAATTAACTAAATTGTAGCATTTTTTATTATTTTTTTCAATTGGAAACCTTCAATTGGGATTATATGGACAGCAATTCAGATTTTATTTTTTCCCCATTTGGAAATTGCCGTTTTCCACTACTAATCATAAAGAAGGAAAAAAATTACTGATACCATTTTAATTGTATGACCACAGAACTTGTAAATTTATGTGGACATTTTGTCATAAAGTACTATTTTGCTTTGGATAAATATTGTTATATATAAATCAGTGTTTGAATTGATTCCACAAGACATAAATTCAAAAATATATTAATTCCACATGACATTTAAATCAAAGTTGCAAAAAAAAGACCCTACGATAAACCATTTTGAAATCAGTTTGCCATTCCAATATGAGATTATTGCACTGCTAGGTCTAACAGCCTTGTCATTTTCCATTCTTCTCCGAACATTTTCCATTCTACTCCGAACTTTCATCCATTTTTTATTTGATAATTGAAATTCATTGCTTAAAATGGACACACACATAATACTATTTTGCAAATGTTATAGCCTGACTGTCAAATTGTTTGATCAAAGTTACGTACCCATTTGTTGGTTTCCATGAAAACTGTAATTATTATTCTAGTGCCCTCCTTATTGTGTATTGTGACAGCCTGCTCATGTTATTATTTACTTGGTATTTAGGACATAAATAAATGTTTAACATAGAAAAGTTTGTGCTGTCCATGTTCATGAACTGAGAAAACTAAATTCTGTATTCTACACTTACCGTTTATTTCCCATTTTTCTATGTGTGTTTAAAAAAAAAATTAAATAACAAATTTACTGGCAAAACAATCAAACTTCATCAACAATTAAAAACAAAGTGACGTCTTTTTTGTGTGTTTGCTGTTTTCAACAAGCTGTGTATACAAAGCCTTAAGTTAAAACCATGCAATTTTATTTAAGCAATGCAGAAGCATTGTTAAATGATGTGGTATGATTGTTCTTTTTCCAGAATACACTATAGAGGTTCATACTGGCAAGCACCGCATGGCTGGGACGGACTCCCATATTTTCATAACCTTGTTTGGAAACCTGGGTACCAGCAAGAAAATTCACCTCAAAGACAATACTAGCGATAAGAAACTGTTTGAAAGAAACAGTGTGGATAAGTTTGTGTTCCACATGAATGGTATTGGAGAGCTGAAGAAGATAAGAATAGAACACGATGGGAAGGGCATGGCATCTGGTTGGTTCTTGGACAAGG
This sequence comes from Dreissena polymorpha, assembly GCF_020536995.1. Taxonomy (NCBI): domain Eukaryota; kingdom Metazoa; phylum Mollusca; class Bivalvia; order Myida; family Dreissenidae; genus Dreissena; species Dreissena polymorpha. Next base: position 108,378,297 of record NC_068356.1, on the reverse strand, counting down.
TAATAAACAATGGAAAGTTTTATTTGACTGGTTGGTTCTTGGATAAGGTTTAAAGAACACAATGGGAAGGGGTTTGTGTCTGATAACTATTGGACCAGGTAATAGAAAACAATGGGAAGGGATTTGCGTCTGGTTGGTTCTTTGACAAGGTTATAGAACACAATCGGAGGGGACTTGTGTCTGATTGGTTCTTGAACAAGATAATACACACCAGTACTGGGAAGGGGTTTGCCTCTTGTTGGTTCTTGGACCAGGTAAGAATAAAACAAGATGGGAAGGGTCTTGTGTTTTGTTGGTTCTTGGACAAGGAAATACACAACTAGAGGGGCTTATGTTGAATTTATTCTTGAACAAGGTAAGAATAATACATGATTGGAAGGGTTTTGTATTGCTTGGTTCTTGGATCAGGTAACATCTTTGTTGTTATTGGACCAGGTTAAAGAACACAATAGTGGGTATGTCTCTTGTTGGTTCTTGAACCAGGTAATAGAACGTAATAGGGTTAGGTTTTGATTGTTCCTTGGACAAGGAAAGAATATGCCACAATGTGAAGGACTTTGTCAGTTTTTGTTTTTTTCGACAAGGTAATACACAATCAGATTAGATTTGTGCCTGGTTTGTTCCTGGACAAGGTAAAAGACGATCTGAATGGGTTTCCATCCAACTGACTTTTGCACCAGGTAAAAGTAAAACATGACATAAGGTTTGGGTCTGTTTGTTTCTTGCACCAGGTAATAAAACTCAATTGGAGGGGATTTGTGTCTGATTTGATTTTGGACAAGGTAATAGAACTCAATAAGAAAGGATTTGTGTTTGATTGTTTTTGGACAATGTTATAGAATTCAATTAAATGGGGTTAGTGTCTGTTTGATTCTTGGATAAGATAACAGAACAAAATGGGAAGGGGTTTGTGTCTTTTTGGTTTTTCTACAAGGTTATAGAACTCAATGAGAAGGGATTTGTGTCTGATTGGTTTTTGGACATATAGTTGTATGCCAATCAATCAGAAGGTCATGATTTGATTTTTGAATGTTTTGTTAAATTATATGTGGATATATATTTGTAATGTTCAAACTTAGTTTGCATCGTTAAACATCTGAATTTATACATAGGGATTTGTCTGTAATTATTTGTGAACACAGAAACCATTTTATGCAATTTATTGTACTAGGATTTAACTAAAATAATTGTTCTTTGTTTTTGTCAATAACAAATGCAAATTGTTACACTCATTTGCTAAATTGTCATTATAAATTAAATGAATTAAAGTGTTTATAAGTTTGAAATTTTTCCTGAGATTGCTTTTAATATAATAACACATTTATTGGGTGCAATACAAATTCAGTTTTAACCTTAGATTGTCCAATGCAGGTTGTCATTCAAGACAGTGAGCATCCAAAAGACCTCTACTTTTTCACATATGGTGGTTGGATAGCCAAGGACGAAGGTGATGGTAAACTTTGGCGGGAAATTTCTGCGAAGAAAAAACTGCCCAAGGAGCTACAAACTGGTATGGTTGATGATTGAGGTTTTTGTTTTGAAAACTAAAAATGATATGGATATTACAAGACTGCAAAGTTGCTAATTAAATAAAATCAAAATTTCAATTTAAATGTTTACATATTGGCACATTTAGGATTCACAAAATTCCTGCCAATCTGAAAAAGAAAAATACTTTATATAGTATCATATATACAATAATTGAACGCTCCAGAAGATGACATAATATTGCATAATAAAATTATGTAATGTTTGAAAGAGAAATTTAGGAAAGGATATATAATAATCTTCTTTGTATTTTTTTAAACTTTTGTATCACTTTATTATTTGAAATGTTCATTCCTATATTTGTAAACCTGAATGGCTAAGTAATTGAGTCACCATGCAGTCTTGTTTTCCCAATAATTACATATTTCAAACAAATGCAAATCAATGTTGTTGGGGTTTACTTTATATTTTTCTTTATGTAATTGTCAGTTTGTTTGTTAAGATTTAAGGTAAGATTTTCGATTTAAGCATTACAGATAATTTAATTTAAACATGTTTGTTTTTAATACAAAGTCTTGTCAACAAGCCCATTTTAGGTTATCAAATTATTATTACATGTATACATCTCGTTAAGCTGTGATTCCTGGAAACATTCATGAAGGCAAGTTTGCATCATCCCCGCCCCCCTTCTGCATTACCTGACAAGTGCACAAACACTCCCTGTTCCTCCATAGGGACAACAATGCACTACTCATCTTCATTTATTTGTAAAATCTTCCTTGAAATGCTGTAATTTGGCCGCAGAGTACCATGATGAGATGATTAACCTTTCTTTAATAAACTGTAGAAGACATTGTAATAAGCAGACAAACAAACTGTTGAAATGTTGATTGGTTGACTTTGAAACATTAACATTTTGTGCACTGTAGTAACAAACTGAAGCAGGAACATAAAGCAATAGATAATTGAATTGTGAATTAACGCTAATGAATGAATCACAAATTTTCAAAATCATATTAACATATTTTGAAATAATAAACATCATACAGTTCTTGAAGTGATTCACACAACAAGCATGAATGCATCATAAATCAGAACTCATTGTTTCCTTACTATGATCATTGATTATCGGTTTGAGGTTGCTGTCTTTTAGCTGAATACATACTAACATACCTTTTTACCTGAATAACACAATTTTAACAGTCCAGTTATACCTAAATTGTACTAACTACCATTTACTATAAACTGTTAATGCACATTGTTTCATAAAATGAAGTACCACAACAAATTATGGAATCTATTTAAATGTATAGAATCTATTTAATGTAATTATGTACAAGTTTGTTCTTCTTCACATTTACAAAACATTCTCAAGTTATTAAAATAAATGGTTGTAAGATTCATTGACTCTTTTTAAGAGTATTAGTGAAATCAGATTAAGTACATCAGAAAATGGGGCTTAATGCATGTGCATAAAGTTACTTCCCAGATTAGCCTGTGCAGTCTGTATAAAAGGGGATAGTGTAAACTTTGATTCACCTGTGCAGTCTGTATAAAAGGGGATAGTGTCAACTTTGATTCACCTGTGCAGACTGTATAAAAGGGGATAGTGTCAACTTTGATTCACCTGTGCAGTCTGTATAAAAGGGGATAGTGTCAACTTTGATTCACCTGTGCAGTCTGTATAAAAGGGGATAGTGTCAACTTTGATTCACCTGTGCAGTCTGTATAAAAGGGGATAGTGTCAACTTTGATTCACCTGTGCAGTCTGTATAAAAGGGGATAGTGTCAACTTTGATTCACCTGTGCAGTCTGTATAAAAGGGGATAGTGTCAACTTTGATTCACCTGTGCAGTCTGTATAAAAGGGGATAGTGTCAACTTTGATTCACCTGTGCAGTCTGTATAAAAGGGGATAGTGTCAACTTTGATTCACCTGTGCAGTCTGTATAAAAGGGGATAGTGTCAACTTTGATTCACCTGTGCAGTCTGTATAAAAGGGGATAGTGTCAACTTTGATTCACCTGTGCAGTCTGTATAAAAGGGGATAGTGTCAACTTTGATTCACCTGTGCAGTCTGTATAAAAGGGGATAGTGTCAACTTTGATTCACCTGTGCAGTCTGTATAAAAGGGGATAGTGTCAACTTTGATTCACCTGTGCAGTCTGTATAAAAGGGGATAGTGTCAACTTTGATTCACCTGTGCAGTCTGTATAAAAGGGGATAGAGTCAACTTTGATTCACCTGTGCAGTCTGTATAAAAGGGGATAGTGTCAACTTTGATTCACCTGTGCAGTCTGTATAAAAGGGGATAGTGTCAACTTTGATTCACCTGTGCAGTCTGTATAAAAGGGGATAGTGTCAACTTTGATTCACCTGTGCAGTCTGTATAAAAGGGGATAGTGTCAACTTTGATTCACCTGTGCAGTCTGTATAAAAGGGGATAGTGTCAACTTTGATTCACCTGTGCAGTCTGTATAAAAGGGGATAGTGTCAACTTTGATTCACCTGTGCAGTCTGTATAAAAGGGGATAGTGTCAACTTTGATTCACCTGTGCAGTCTGTATAAAAGGGGATAGTGTCAACTTTGATTCACCTGTGCAGTCTGTATAAAAGGGGATAGTGTCAACTTTGATTCACCTGTTCAGTCTGTATAAAAGGGGATAGTGTCAACTTTGATTCACCTGTGCAGTCTGTATAAAAGGGGATAGTGTCAACTTTGATTCACCTGTGCAGTCTGTATAAAAGGGGATAGTGTCAACTTTGATTCACCTGTGCAGTCTGTATAAAAGGGGATAGTGTCAACTTTGATTCACCTGTGAAGACTGCACAGGCTTATCAGGGATGTCACTTTATGGACATGAATAATATTTTCCCAGAGCAAGTGGTAAGGCATACCAGTATCTATGTATGTGTTCATTATGTATATATCATAAATTATAAGATACAATACATACAAGATACAATAGATAACCCTAACTTTCCATTCAACCAAAGCAGCAAAATTACCAAGGAACCCTTTGCAGAATGTGCATAAACATTTGCAAATACCCACCAGCGGGAAAGGTAAATGTTTATCTGGAGACTGAAGCATACAGGTTATGTGTAGCCTTTTGGTTTAATGTATAAGTGGTTATGTGACAAAATCTTTTGATTTGTCATAGTCATTTATTTTATTATTTGTTTGTGTCTTTAATTTGTTTTACTATTCAACTATTCAAAATAATTGATGTTTTATGGCATGTTTATTTACCCAATTGTTGACTTTGTGTTGCTTAGTATGTTAAGAAGCACCCATTTACTGACAGAATAGTTTGTTTAAACTGGAGACTTATTGCATGATATTTATTTGTTATACTGTGATATAGTACTTCATGGTAAGTTTACAGTACACGATTGCATGGCTGGGCTCTGTTTGTGTTGATTCTTGTGGTTTCCTGTTAACTTGGTTTCAATTTTGGTAGAGTATTATCACTTTTGTACAATTCATATTTGCATTTTTCATTGAAAATACTTAACCAATTTTGATATTTGAATACAAACAACTCTGAGATGTATCACATTGTTTTTACAATGTAAATATAGCCTGCAATGTATTCATATTGATGACTGCTTTGTCCAATATTAAACATTTAAAATTGTGCTTAAAAAATATTGCTAGAAAACAAATTATTAAATTTCCATTAATACAATATGAAGTAATAATATAAATGTACATGTACTTTGAAACTCCTCGCTATTGTGAGCACCTGTTTGTCCTTCTACATATTGATTGAGGATTGTCGTCAGTATCACTCTGGAAACCATGTGGGCTGTGGTCTAAAAACAACTATTCATACTAATCCATATTAAACATGTTTGCTGAATAGTTAGTTTTTTGGCTTTGTATAAAATGTATGTATACATGAAAACACTGTGTCAAATCAGCATGCTTTATTCACAATTACCGTTACATATGTTTTATGCATGTGTTTTAAGATGTTTACTTGTTGTTTTTTTTTAATACTGGTAGTTTACTTAAAATGTCTTGGCTAAAAAAGTGAAAAACCTAAAACAACAACAAATAATATACCGTTGATGGGCATTTAAACAGCTGCCAAATGTTGACAGTGCTTCGCTGGCATGTGTTTGTTTACATGTACATTCCTATTAGTCATGCTTCCATATAAGTTATCTCATGAAATCTTTTCAGGTACTGACACCAGGTACATGATAACTACAAAGACAGGAGATGTTCGCTTTGCCGGTACGGACGCAAATGTCTTCATCCAGATGGTTGGTCAGAAAGGAATGACCCCAAAACTCACTCTGGACAATCCGAAAAATAACTTTGAGCGTGGCATGACCGACAATTTTGAGGTTTGTTTTTGTCGATTAGTTAAGGTGAATATTTTTTATACAGGAAAACATTTTAACTGCAATTAACAACATTTTGCCTATAAAAAGACATTCTGAATGCTTTAATTTATTTTGTGTATTTATCTTTCAATTATAAAATTATATTATACAATTGATAATCCATTAAATTTAGTTTTGATATCTTCTGCTCTTTCACCATATCATGTTACAGATTACATTTTTCATAAAATAAACATACAAATTACAAAAACTTGAAAAAGTCTGTATTATAATTTATCATGTATATCTACATAGGACTTCTTGGTAGAGAGTTCATGTGGATATTGCAAAATATACTATTTCTACCATTGTTTTTACTTACTACCAGTTGAAGGCAGTGAATGTTGGCCAGATCAAGCACATAATCATCGGCCATGACAACTCCAACCCTGGGGCAGGATGGTTCCTGGAAAAGGTAACACATTATTGCAAAGAAATCATACTGTTTTGTAGTTCTGTCTAAATCTCCAAACAAGAATGTTGCCCCAAATTTGGACCTCATAAATAGACAAATAATTGTTACGTTTGTTGTTGTGAATAAAAAAGAAATATCATGCATGCTGGTATTCACAAATATACAAATGAAATGCAAAGATAACTATTTTACAAATTTCAAAAGTACCAACAATAGACAATCCATATCAAGGTTATAGACCTCTGAATTATGCTTCACTTATTTCACTGCACATATATTATTATTCTCAGGTAACTGTGAGAAGATACATTCCCAAAGATGAAGCAAGGGAACGACTTCATGCGATGAAGAAACAGCTTAAACAAAAGAAAAACAAAAGTGATGGAAAAGATCAACAAAAGAAATCAAAGAAAAATACCCATGCTGATGAGAATGACTCAACAGATGATGATGAGGATGACGGAAGAACAGCTGAAAAGAAAAAGAAGGACTTAAAAACTAAACAGAATAAGTCAGAAAATGTTTACACAGTTTCTAGTTCTAGTAGTTCTGAAGACAGTTCTGATTCAGATGAAGAATCAAAGCTGTCAAAACGACCGAAATCAGCCATACGCAAACAGGCTAGTTATAAAGGGCCTGGGTCAGTATTGTCGTCTGCTGCCAAGCAAAAGAAACACAGGGATGAAGAAAAGGAGGAGGAAGAGGAAGAAACAGATGATGATGATGATGGGAAATATTCTTCTCAAGAAAAGAGAAGACTGAGGCCTAGATCAGCAAGGCCTGATGGGCGGCGCAGTTATGATCAAGAGCGGAAAGACTTCACTGATGCGGTATCAGTTAGTAACAGATCAAAAAGTAACCAGAGGGGGCGTTCAGCTAGCCATGATCGAGATGCAGTGATGACTGATACAGGTAAACGTCGTGTGAGCACTAGTGCATCAAGTTTGAGAAAGGTCGGAGGACAGAGGGGAGATGATAAACATGATGATGAGGCCATGAGTGAATTGAAAGTACCCCTGTATGAAGAATGCATGTTTCACTGTAACAAATGGCTTGCTGATAATGAGGATGACGGTTTAGTGGTTCGCGAACTAGAGGCTACCGCGTTGACAACATATTATAAGGAACATTAATTGACTTGTAATTATTTTTACATAATAACTACAATATTAAGTGCAACAAGTTCCTAATTGCAGTTTTATAACATGTTAGATATTTCATTGTGACTACGATGTGCTGATTGTTTATAGTGTACATATTAATAAATCCATCATAGTCATGTTGCTTAAATGTAAGTTGTTTTTGTACAAATGTTAATAGTGTGATACATTTTAGTTTCTTAAATTTGTAGTTTTTATGCCCCCCGTAGGGTGGCATATAGCAGTTGAATTGTCCGTCAGTCAGTATGTTAGTTTGTCAGTCTGTCCGTCCGTCCAAAAACTTTAATGGTCATAACTTTTTCAATATTTAACATAGCAACTTGATATTTGGCATGCATGTGCATCTCATGGAGCTGCACATTTTGAGTGGTGAAAGGTGAAGGTCAAGGTCATCCTTCAAGGTCAAATGTCTAATATATGGCGTCTGTCCGTCTGTCAGAAAACTTTCACATTGGCCATAACTTTTTCACCATTGAAGATAGCAACTTGATATTCGGCATGCATGTGTATCTCCTGGAGCTGAACATTTTGAGTGGTGAAAGATGAAGGTGAAGGTCATCCTGCAAGGTCAAATGTCAAATATTCTGTCCGCCCGAAAACTTTAACATTGGCCATAACTTTTTCACTATTGAAGATAGCAACTTGATATTTGGCATGCATGTGTATCTCCTGGAGCTGAACATTTTGAGTGGTAAAAGGTGAAGGTCAAGGTCATCCTTCAAGGTCAAATGTCAAATATTCTGTACATCCGAAAACTTTAACATTGGCCATAACTTTTTCACCATTGAAGATAGCAACTTGATATTTGGCATGCATGTGTATCTCCTGGAGCTGAACATTTTGAGTGGTGAAAGGTGAAAATCAAGGTCATTCTTCAAGGTCAAATGTCAAATATTCCGTACGTCTGAAAACTTTAACACTAGCCATAACTTTTTAAATATTGAAGATAGCAACTTGATATTTGGCATGCATGTGTATCTCATGGAGCTGCACATTTTGAGTGGTGAAAGGTCAAGGTCATCCTTCAAGGTCAAAGGTCACATTTTGCAGTTTTGAAGATAGCAACTAGATATTTAAAATGCATGCGTATCTCATGGAGCTGCACATTTTTTTAGTGGTGAAAGTTCAAGATCATCCTTCAAAGTCAAGGTCAAAGGTCAAATTTTGAAATATTGAAGATAGCAACTCCATATTTGGCATGCATGCGCATCTCATGGAGCTGCACATTTTGAGTGGTGAAAGGTCAAGGTCATCTTTCAAGGTCAAAGGTCAAATACCTGGTATATGGCTTCGAAGTGGCGCAGTAGGGGCCATTGTGTTTCAGACAAACACATCTCTTGTTTATGTAGATTTTTTTATTAATTGTGGAGCAAAGTTCATATATATTTATGAAATTCATTAATTGTTATATTTTAGCCATATTGTCCAGCAGAAGAACTTCATTATACATTTGTTGTGAGCAGTCACAGGCATGCTTAATTAAGTTTTTGTTTTCAAATTATTTATTAGTTTTATTTTAGAACTGCTGCATGCAGTAGAAAGCTTGCACAAATAGACTAAATTTGGCTTGTTTGAAAGTATTTGCTTTAAAGATGTACTTAACAGTTCTACAATCATTTATATTGGATCTGGCACGAGTTGTCATATCATACCATATTTTATTAAACGAGTTCAGGAATTTTGTTAGTAAGCGAGCCTTTGGTGAGCTTAATAAACAATTTCCTGGACGAGTTTAATAAAATACGGTATGATATGACAACGAGTGTCAGATCTATTTTATCACATGCTTTTAAATGAGCAAATTAAATAAATATTTACGCAAACATATTGATAAATCCCGAATGTTGTTTACATTTCGTGACGTCATTTGACGTTGCAACGTCATTTCAGCAAAGTAACAAAATGCGATTGGTCAATAAACGAAAACTTAGCCAATGAAAACGCTTAAAAAGTATATTACACATGTGTAAGATAAAAATATATGTAATGGTTATATTACATGGGAAACAGGGCATGGCATGTGATAATATAATTTATGAAAATGTATGTTTAAATGAACCAAATCTTAATTAAGAAGTGCTCATGGTGAGCATTTGTGGTCTTCACTGTTACCTTGTTACCAATCTTAGATGCCACATTTTCATCCTTTGTTGACAAAACTTTGCATGTATGTTCGTCTTGACAAAACCTTGCCAAAGTTTGAATCTGGGTTATGTGCTTCAAAACACTAGGTCAGCAAGTCAAATTTCAGGAAAAGACATGTCACCACTTTTATAGCCATTTTAATACAATTGGTGTAAAGTGAACTTAGTTGAGGCAATCATAAAGGCAATCATAGCACTTTTGTTCTGGTTGTTTAAAAATATGATGCATGTAAACAATCATGATGTGCATTTTTTTTAAATAAAGCATGTGATATTTATAACATTTTAAAATGAAAATGTGATAGTTGTGTATTTGTTTCTACATAACTACATATAATTAGCAGATATATTTTAGTTAACTTGTGATTGGTTTATTACAGCGAACAAATCAGAATTAAAAGGGACAATGTTGTATGTATGTATTTATTTTGACCTTGCGGTCAAGGATAACCCATGAAAGTGCAAGCACTTATTTCCAATGGGGTCCTTTGGTTTTGCTGAAGAGACAGCAAGCAGAAGAGACAGTATTGGGATACAAGGAATCCGGGTGCGATACCCTAGCTCTTTGCGAATAGATACCTTGGTTCTTTTACGTGCTCAGTGTATAGCACCGATACACGCGAGAATTACCTGGGTATCATACCAGTACATCTCTAGTTGGGTGGGAAACACTTGAAGCATTTCTGAAATTTCCAGTGCCCCGGCCGGGATTTGAACCGGGGACATCTGGAATGGTAGACCAGAGTGTTACCACTCGACCACCGCACCACCCATGTTTTGTGATAATCATTTTGCATAGGCTCATATTCCTTGTTTTTCCTTATATACCTTTATTGCAATCATATATTATATAATAATCAAATATTCTGTGATTCATTTTGTTCATCTTTAGAATTGTTTTGTAGATTTTATTGCATTTATAACTATTGTCATGCAAAATGTTCTTTTGTCATGACAGTATGCTATTTGTACTGTTATGCTGTTATAACAAGTGCCAGTGTTTTTTCACCATTGGGTAATAGGAGGACAGGCTCTTCAGATGGGGATTTTTATTGCAAAAGGTGAATGATTTTTTTTAGAATAAACACCTGATTTCACGTCATGTTTATTTCCCATTTTATTATATTCTGTAATTAACACGAATACTTTGAAATTCTAAATTATATTACGTGTTAACTTGGTTAGATTAAACTTGATTTTTCACAAAAAGTAAATAAATTTTGTCCAAATTTAGTGGGTTTTTTCCCGTTAACATTAGCTTTTGTAGCAGGGTATAAATGGATCAAAATATATGCCTATAATTATGAATTATGAATAAAATTATTTTAGCTTTGCACACTTGAGCTGAGCATTAATTGTATCCAGAACTATTTTCAACAAATTTGTTTCTTAAGGTTTAATTAGTAACATAGATACAGAATTTATAATGATTATTATGCCATGTTATGTTTTAAGTATTGTAGATTATTAATTTATTTTGTTTATTATTAAATGTTGTAGGCATAATAAAGACATACGCAACAAACGTGTCAAGTGTTTTATCTGTTCATTGTCCTGCTATATATGATGCAGGGAAGTTTGTCCTGTTGAAACATACCAAAAGACTCTCCTTTGATATTTTGTGTTCATTGGACAAATTCTGAGTTTGGCATACTGTGTCAAGTTGATTAATCTTTATTTCCATGAACTATCTGCAATCAAGGACATGCACACAATATTTTATTAGTGCCAGGTATGCAAGATTTCCCCTCCTACTAAGCCTTCAGTAGAGCGGTAAATTTGCTGTTATAAACACCACTTTGTCCATGCATCCCATTTTCTTTCACTGAGCATTACTCAGATGCTATGTCCTGGATTTGAAAACTTCATGGGAAGGGATTTGGGAGCATCCATCACTTCACTAATATAATTGTTATTGTTTTTCTATATCTATTGGTTCAGCATATAGGTTGACAACAATGCAACTATTGTTCTTTCAACACATAACCAAATGGTTGCATGTGTTACTTTACAATTCCAAATAATATTTTAAACCAGTACACGTTCCAAAGGTGCTCCCCCCCATATGTCACTGGACACACAAGCAAATGTTGTGTAACAGACATAATTAATGCAGCATGTGTGCACCTTTGTTATTAAGGTACACATAATTTATAGCCTATTCCACAACAGGCATTTTGACCTTGAGGAAAACATGGTATGATGAGAAAACCAGGTCTTCATCCTTAAACATGATAATCTTATATAATTAAAATAATTAATTTGCAATCTCAAGTTTGGTCTGTAGGATAGCTACCTACACTCAACACTCAAAGTTTCAGAACAATTGACATGAAGCCTTATCTATGATCGCTCCGCCCACTAGAATTGATCCACCAATCAGCGATCGATTAATCGGGCGCACTCGTTAGCAACGACCTGTCTGCCATTTTCTAGACAAGCTACATGTTTAGGTTCACTTTTATTCCAACGAGTTTCTTTTGTTTTCCTCTTAAAAAAAAACGATTAAAAATGGTCCATCCTAACTCAAGTAATTGAGCAGAAACTGTGTGTTCTATGTTTAGCTCCAATGACATTGACCTTTACACAACTGGCATGAAATGCTATACCAAGCTAAGTCTACAGGACTGCAACATACACGCAAAATCTCCATGCATTACTTTCATCCAATCTCAAGTTATTCTTAGGAAACAGTTTCTCTATTTTGAGTAACACTGACCTTGACCCCAAATCATATAGTAGATCTCCATGTAAGCAGCCTAAATCATTGAGCAGAACTTTTTTTTTTGTTTTTTTGTTAACGGTGACCTTGACCCGACTAACCAGAAATACAGTCCCAAGATAGTCTCCGTCAAGGTTGATATATTCTAAGTTGAATAAAGATTGGTTAATGCAAACTGTAGTTTTTGAATGTAAAACCACTTGTTAGAGAGCTGACAATATTAAGTTGGCATATTTGAGTTGATTCATGAGCAATGCTTCATGCCATTTGGCTGGTTCTAACACTAAGTGAACATTACATGCCCACAAACATTGACAAGGCAAAGTATGCTTTTTTATAGTAATTTACGGGCCATCATTCAGAAGTGCTTAATGTCCCATAACAAACATTATAACCAGGCTAGATGATGCTCCCATATTCACTGTGTTTGTAATTGACTGGACATCATTCTTGACACTGCCTGATTGCCCGCCATCATGGGTGATTTCTCTAGGACAGGCATATATAAGTTACATCTTTATCAAAAACGAATACAATATGCTTACTGTTTTGATGAACTAAACGAATACAATATGCTTACTGTTTTGATGAACTAAACGAATACAATATGCTTACTGTTTTGATGAACTAAACGAATACAATATGCTTACTGTTTTGATGAACTAAACGAATACAATATGCTTACTGTTTTGATGAACTAAACGAATACAATATGCTTACTGTTTTGATGAACTACATATGATACAAACAATGAACCAGCTTTATTTTAATACTATTTATTTTCATTTACCATAGGACATTCAATAAAAGCCATACATTGATATAACAGAAGACCATTCCAAACAAATCAATTGTTCAACATAGCACCCATCCAAGGATAAGTAGATGTGTAACAATTACATAAATACTGATATATACATGTATAGGTCTTAAAATGTCAGAAATTTAACAAAAATAAATACAAAGCAAATATTTAACCAAATGTATTAATATACGACTTCAATAATTTAAACCAACAAATTCCAAAATCTTTTATTGAAGTCAATATTCCCATTAAATAATGATGAAAATTTTCTGTAGTTTTAATGAAAGACAATTTTAAAAGTTTATCATTACAGCATATGTGTTGATAAACAAGCAGACTTAAGTCAAATTTGATGAATATGGAGAAAAAGACAACATAACTTGAGCCACGACATTAGCCAGTAATGTCATGTTGATGCTCTTAATGAATGCATACTTGTAATTTAAAACAATAGATCATGTAAAACAGTCATACTCATAATGCTATTGTACTTTTAAATAATAAAGTCTTTTAGCTCTTTCACAATAGATCACAATAGATTCAATACAAACAAGAGCACCGCCTTGCGGGTGCAGACCGCTCATCTATTTTTCTTTTTAAAGGTGAAGGGACCTATCTCAATTTCAATCACAAAGGAAGGAGGGGTGGAGTGGAGGGGGGTGTATAGTGTGGGGGTGGGGTCATTTATTACATTTTCTTCCAAAAATGCCAAAAAAAATGCTTTTTTTTGGGGGGGGGGGGATTCATGGATGGGATGGTTGGACAGTATTTCAAAAATAAAATAATACAAAAAAATATTTCTGTTTTTTAACCATGTTTTTTTTGGGGGGGTGGGGGGTTGGGTTGGGGGTATAGTGTTAGGTTGTGGTGGTCATTTATTAGATGATCTTTAAGAAAAAAAGAAAAAAAAATTGGGGGGGGGGGGGGCTTCGGGGTGGGGGGTGGGGGCTTGGGGGATGGTTTGGGTGGAGTCTATTGTGATATGTCAGGTAAAAGTTGTTTTGTCAAAGTATCAATAAAATCTAATCATAAATAAAGAAGTTATGGCAATTTTAGCAAAATTTAATAATTTGACCTTGAGAGTCAAGGTCATTCAAAGGTCAAGGTAAATTTCAATTTGCCAGGTAAAGTGCCCTCATGATAGCATGAAAGTATTTGAAGTTTGAAAGCAATAGCCTTGATACTGTAGAAGTAAAGTGGATCTAAACACAAAATTTAACCATATATTCAAAGTTACTAAGTCAAAAAAGGGCCATAATTCCGTAAAAATGACAACCAGAGTTATGCAACTTGTCCTTTACTGTCCCCTTATGATAGTTTGCGAGTGTTCCAAGTATGAAAGCAATATCTATGATACTTTAGGGGTAAAGTGGACCAAACACAAAACTTAATCAAATTTTAAATTTTCTAAGTATAAAGGGCCCATAATTCCGTCCAAATGCCAGTCAGAGTTACATAACTTTGCCTGCACAGTCCCCATATGATAGTTAGTAAGTGTTGCAAGTATGAAAGCAATAGCTTTGATACTTTAGGAATAAAGTGGACCTAAACACAAAACTTAACCAAATTGTCAATTTTCTAAGTATAAAAAGGGCACATAATTCTGTCAAAATGCCAGTCAGAGTTACATAACTTTGCCTGCACAGTCCCCATATGATAGTTAGTAAGTGTTGCAAGTATGAAAGCAATAGCTTTGATACTTAAGGAATAAAATGGACCTAAACACAAAACTTAACCAAAATTTTCATTTTTCTAAGTATAAAAAGGGCACATAATTCTGTTAAAATGCCTGCCAGAGTTATCTAACTTTGCCTGCCCAGTCCCCTCATGATAGTAAGTAAGTGTACCAAGTTTGAATGCAATAGCATTGATACTTTATGAGAAAAGTGGACCTAAACGCAAAACTTAACCGGACGCCGACGCAGAAGCAGACGCGGACGCACAGGTGATGACAATAGCTCATAATTTTTTTTCAAAAAATAGATGAGCTATTCAAAAAAGGCATGTCGTACCTTTCTCAACTTAATGTTTGACATATTTTGTGCAAAAGCTGTATGCTTCACAATGTGGAATGGCACATAATGATGTCCCTACAAATAGTTCTACAATAGCCCATTCCCCATAGGTCTTCAATAAGTGAACAGCATACTTATTCAAATAATGTAAACCTTAGCCACACAGATATTGATAATTCAGTAATAATAATATGACACATCAAAATGTCAACTAAAAACACTAAAACAATATCTTTTCCAAACAGTGAGAAAACATTAACAAATGTTACATTTTTACCAGTTAAAACAATTTACTGTAAAAATTAGACACAAAAGACAGCCAAAGACTTTATGAATTATAGAAACAATAGTTTAAATGAAAATACTTTGAATATGAATATGTATATGAGTTGGCGCGCTCTGAAAAAACTGGGCTTATTAATGCATGTGCCTCAAGTGTTGTCCCAGATTCGCCTGTGCAGTCTGCACAGGCTTATCAGGAACAATACTTTCAGCCTATATTGTATTTTTCGTTCATAGTAAGTTTCTTCTTATTGTACATCCAGTTTAGGTGGAAAGTGTCGTCCCTGATTAGCTTGTGCGAACTGCACAGGCTCATATGGGTCGACACTTTTCGCACATTCATTAGGCCCCTTTCTTCCAGAATATATATTTAAAATATAATATGCCACAGGGATAATATGAACATGCGTGCTTAAGTGCCTTTTAACAAAGAAGCCCCCCCCCCTGATCTTTTCATATCCTAGCTGGAGGACTCATAATATTATGCTTCAAATTAACATAGCAACTTCGATGAATTGTGAAATCATGTGAATGTATTATTTTGATATATATGTTTTTATAACAACTACCTGTCTCTACCAGTTGATGGAAATTTAACAGTAATTAATAAAGTTGTTCAACAAAGCATTCCCCATATTGTGTTTAAGTGTTAGTATAATATATTTCATGTCTCCACTTTTATTATCTCCCGCCATAGCCGGAGGGATATTGTTTTGGCGTTGTCCGTCTTTCCGTCCGTTCGTCTGGCACTTTTGTGTCCGGAGCCATATCTTGGAAGTGCTTTGGCCGATTTCTTTGAAACTTGGTATGAGTATATATATGGATAAGAGGATGATGCACGCCAAATGGCATTGTACACCATCTGTTAATAACGGAGTTATGGCCCTTTGTATCTTGAAAAAATGCTTTTTTGAGTGTCAAATATAACACTTTTGTGTCCAGAAGCATATTGGCGGGGGATATCAATTCAACGAATTTGCTTGTTTGTAATAATCTTGGTGTGGTCTATTTTGGTTTTCTAATTGACAGACTCACATTTCTTGAATGTATTCGAATTAGAATACCAATAAGTGTAATTTTGCAGATTGAAGCCCAAATCACAAGATTTGAGCACAAATACAGCCATACATTATAATTATTATATTAGTTTACTGTGAAGGCATTATGTTGATTGTGAAGGCATTATAATATAAAAATGAACTGCTATACACTACCACCATGGACTCAGTTCATATCGCAGTTCATAACTGTATACAGATTTTCAACTTAATTCCAATTTTAATCAATTTTGAAGTTTTTTTAGGTGTTTTTGAGCATTATTTATTATTGCATTGGTCATGACCACCATGATGCATCATCCTCTTATCCATATATATACTCATACCACGTTTCAATGAAATCTGCCAAAGCACTTCCAAGATATGGCTCCGGACGGATGGACGGAAAGACGGACGGACGGAAAGACGGATAACGCCAAAACAATATCCCTCCGCCTATGGCGGGGGATAACAAGCATGAAAGTAAAAGCGCATAATATGTAACTTCATAATGTGCACATAACAAAATCCAAAAAATCTTTACATGATTTATATACACTTAAGTTTATTCAATTTTGGATATCTAAAATAAAGCAAACATGATAAGAATCTACATGTAAAAGTATACAATCTCTTTCTGCATTTAGCTTGAGGAGTCTAGTAGCGATGAGGATTAAGAGAGCTGTAAAATGCACTGTGTCATATATCACATTCAATTCCTCATACAAAGAATACTACTGTACTGCAACAGTGGAGTCAGTTTTGCTGGCTGAGTTAGAGATCATTGTTTCGTATGAAGCGATTGCCCTCGGAATGCTTGCCGTAGTACACATACTTGCTCTTGCCAAATGTCCCTGCAATGTAAAACAAAGTTTGCCCAAAATGTAAGCCCAAGCTTTGTCTCAATGCAAGCTTGCTTTATCCAAAGTTTCATCACTTTGGTCAAGGCAAACTAGCCCTTTGCATGCTGGGAAATTTGTCGTCTGCTAAAATGTCGTCTGCTGAATGTCTAAAATTAGCATTTTCTTCAATTTTGTTCAAAGAATACTATCAGAATAGCAAACAGTTTGGATCCTGATGAGATGCCACATTCTGTGGCGTCTCATCTGGATCCAAACTGTTTGCAAAGGCCTTCAAAATTCGGTTCCAGCACTGAAAGAGCTAGTTATTGACAGGTTTTGATCACCTGTTTGATGCCGTCTGTACTTAAGTAAAATGGAAAACAAGAGCACCAACTTGGCACAAAATAAGCATCTTTACAGGTCTGGGTAACATTGATCTGTGACCAATGTATGCATTGGTAGTCAGAAAAATCACATCCATGATTATTCGGCAGAAATCATTTGTCTATATTTAGTAACAATGACATTTACTTTGTCGTGACAAGTCCCAGATTCAATCTTGAGCTACCGGTAGGTCTCTCGTCAAGCTTACTTAATCTAATATATCTTTATCTGATCAAGATTTGAACCAAAACTATCAAATGCACAACTTATTATAGAGAGAGAGCTAACAATAATAATTTGGCGAAATGTTGATAATTCAAGGGCCGCAATTAAGAAAATCTTCATGAAATTAGATTGATTATGGGTGTTGGAGAGCACACAAGGTACATTTGGCTATTTAAAAAAAAAAACATAAGCCATACTTTATAAGTGCATGCGATCTGGCTGTTAATCAAACTTCGACAATATATAATAACCATAAAGGTTATTACCAACTTAAATGATGACATAATTTGAACTTTTCAACATAATTTGAACTTTTCCGAGTTTTTGAGCGGTCATTATTCTCGTAGACACCAATTTTTTATTGGGCGTATAAAAAGACGTCAAGAAATCAAGGCCAGGGCTTTTGGTACACCACTTGCAATGTGAGAATACAAACAGAATTAGAGTGAATCTATATGAGAGTGTGATGGTCCTACTACATACCAAGATGTTCATCTGGGGTGCGAGACCCCTCTGGAAGTGGTGTGTATGGACTGGGGGAGGAGGGTGGAGACTCTTCAGGCACCTGACATTTGTCATAAAGAACTGAAGTCATCTTGATATCATACAAATCACCAAACAACACTTCAATATATGATAATTTTTTATAAGTTTCATACCTAATATCTAGGTTTGTGTAGAATATATATAGCTTAAAAGCCAAATAAAAGTACAGCTGAACTTGTTATCTTCATTATCTCATCATTCTTACATCAAACACAATATTGTTTGAATCAGGAAGAATAAATACCAGAACCAGTCATATATTAATAAATTGTAACACTACTGCTGATATCAGCTGAAGGGCAGACACTAAAACAGTGAATCATGTCTTAACCTCAAACAGTGGTAGAGCATATTTAACATACTTACTTGTTTAAACAAGCAGACTTCAACATGTACTTTTGTACACTTTTTATTGTGTTTAATATTTTAATTATAATTTGAACAATAATAAGAATATTTTGTACATTGGAGTCGCGTTCGGGACGACACTTTCCGCTTTTATGGTATTTTTCGTTTAAAGGAAGTCCCTTCTTACCAAAAATCTTGTTAAGGCGGAAAGTGTTGTCCCTGATTAGCCTGTGCGGACTGCGACTCATTGGATCATGTTAAAACTATACATCATCATTGAAGAATATTGTGATTTTCATAAATTTACATCAACATGCAAGATACGTGTAATATACATGTATCATGCAAATTATTCACATAAAACGATGCTCATTCATGGATAAAACATACAAATAATTGACATCTGCTTGAAGAAATCACCAATTGTTGACTTCTTTGATTAAAAGGTATCAAAATTGCAACAAAAGTGTACCAAGTCCTGTTTAGACAGGATAAGATTTGTCAAGTGTTTATATATAGATATGTATATATATATAAAAGAGTTAAAAGGCAGGACAAAGCTGTCACTTTGGTAGAGACCGGTATTCCATTTCTACTGGGTAAGCTTTAGACAGATTTCATTTTTATTTTGAAAAATAAATGAATGCCAATTTAATAAGCTGTAAATGGTTTGTACCTTAAGAGTAAAAGTAAAAAGTTATGTGTGTTTGTAAATTTTAAACTTACTGTAGATTCATCTATTGGCCCTTTTACTACATGCATAAAAGGTCCCACACGCTTGGCTTCACTCAGATCTTCTGCAGTTACATTCTTAGAATCGAGGAACTTTAACGTCGGTAACTGATACAGAACATAGTTTCTGAAACATGGCATTGACAGATACACTAGTAGAGAACATGATTTCTAAAATATGGCATTGACAGATACACAAGAAGAGAACATATTTTCTGAAACATGGCATTGACAGATACCCTAGTAGAGAACATAATTTCTGAAACATTGCATTGACAGAAACACTAGTAGAGAACATCATTTCTGAAACATGGCATTTGCAGATACACTAGTAGAGAACATAATTTCTGAAACATGGTATTGACCGATACAAGTCAAGAACATAATTTCTGAAACATGGCATTGACATATACCCTAGTAGAAGACATAATTTATGATACATGGCATTGACAAATACACTAGTAGAGAACATAATTTCTGAAACATGGCATTGACAGATATACTAGAAGAGGACATAATTTCTGAAATGTGGCATTGACAGATACACTAGTAGAGAACATAATTTCTGAAACATGGCATTGATAGATACACTAGTAGAGAACATAATTTCTAAAACGTGGCATTGACAGATACACTAGTAGAGAACATTATTTCTAAAACAAAACAAGACTATTGCCAAGCAATATAATTCCCCTACCAGTGAAACTCCACCATTTTCAGATTAAAAAAATATATATTTGTTGCCATAGCAACCAGAATTCTTGATGTAGGAACAAAATGAAATGACGTGCATAATGTCCATATTGCCATCTATCCATATTTCAAGTTTCATTAAGAAATATGAAGAACTTTTAAAGTTATAGCAGGATCAAGAAAAGTGTGACAGACTGACAAACAGACTGACACACAGAGCGCAAACCATATGTCCCCTCCGGTTTTACCGGTAGGGGACAACAATGACAGATACACAAGCAGAGAACATAATTTTTGAAACATGGAATCGACAGATACACTAGTAGAGAACATAGTTTCTGAAACATGGCATTGACAGATACACTAGTAGAGATCATAATTTCTGAAACATGGCATTGACACATATACTAGAAGAGAACATAATTTCTGAGATGTGACATTGACAGATACAGTTGTAGAGAATATAATTTCTAAAACATGGCATTGACAGATACACTAGTAGAGAACATCATTTCTAAAACATGGCATTGACAGATACACTAGTAGAGGACATGATTTCTGAAACATGGCATTGACAGATACACAAGTAGTGAACATATTTTCTGAAACATGGCATTGACAGATACACTAGTAGAGGACATGATTTCTAAAACATAGCATTGACAAATACACTAGTAGAGGACTATGCATGGTCGGGATTATTGCAAATGAGATAAAAAATAAGTGAACACAATATGCCCCAATTTTTTATTCTTAAGAAATATTGTCAAGCGATTTCCATGCAGTCTGATTCTTAGCTTTAGGAGTCAGTTTTTAGATGGTCGCTTTAGCGACCGTCTAATGTGCTTGATGTAAAATTCAGGTCGATACGGCCTGGGTATGATTAGCCCAATTCCCGCTTACACTACGCGCGAAGAAAGAGTTGTATAATTTATGCAAGAGGTTTGAGTTCTCCAATTATGTTTATTCACAAATGGAAACATTATATTAATATCGTGTTAAATGCAATAGTTTCGAATGGTGTTTTATAGAAAAGAATAAAAAAAAACAATGATCGTATTGCACGTGTCGCGGAGGAGATTGTTTATGAATGATTAAAATAGTCCACTTTCTGCTGCGTCTGCCTGACGTAGTATTTTCGCTCATCTCATTCATAAATCTGAGGCTGGCGATAAACAAAGGGGAGTCCGGGTGAGAATTACGCACTAGTATAAGGTTACGCTTGTTTATATTCACAGGTCTCAATTAATAACACGTTGACCACGAGTTCAACAATTATTACCGGGATACGATAGACAACATAAAAAATGATTCATTATCGCTGAAACTGTTAAAAAACATTTAAATATAACAAGAATATTCTCTAAAAAATGTAGTCTTGCTGTTTTGAAATAAGGTTTGGAATTTTGGTTTCTAAATAACTTAATTAAAAACAAAAGTTTAATTATAGTGTTTTTTACTTTTAGTCGCATATTTACCGCATTATAATGTGTGTTATAATAGGCAAACCGTACATTAGTAAAATTCAATCTGCCTTCGCACATAGAAGGAATGGGTCAATTAGGTGCTGCGTTTCCTTTGCTTACTTCAGTTAGAGGTCAATTCTTTACGTAAAAGCAATCACAAGGCCCCGGCTTCAGAGGAATTGCGGAGCGTTCTTACATAATTAAAGTCGTAGTCGCATGGTATTTGCGTTTAGCGTCCTATTTGGTCACGTGGTTCTTTTTCGCGGGTGTTTTGGCATTCATGATATGAGGCTATTAATAGATGCGCCTGTCGATAAACAAAGGAAAGTTTACGGGCGATAACAACGCAATAGGTTACGCTCTCACATACAACTCAATGACGTAGTACAGGTCGTAAATTGAGAGATTTGGGAAAAAGTTGACGCTTATTTATATTCTCAATTTATAAAACGTTGAACATAAGTTCAACAATAACTTCAGCGATACGATAGACTAAAAAAATCATAATCGCTTAACCCGAATATAACAAAAAATTTATAATAATAATACGAATGACCTGTTTCATAACCTCGTTGAAGCTACTACATCGGGTATTTCTGGAAAGCGTTCTTGGTTCTCAACACATAGAGGCGATCTTTTGTATTTACGGGTGCTAGCAACGCAATAGTAGAAGCTTAGTAGAAGGGTTAGCTTGTTTATATTCACAGTTCTCAATACATTGACAGTTGGATATGAGTTCATCAATTACTCAGGCATACTATAGGCAACCTCGAAAATGCTTTATAATCGCTAAAACCGAAAACAACCACGGACTCTAGATTACACGGATATGAAACGGGACCGTTACGCCAAATATCTTGTTGTGTCTAAGTCACGTGACCGTGTCGTAACTATCGATCTTTTATCGAAGCGCCGAGGTTATAAATTTGATGTACCCACTCACGTATTTTGTTAAATTATATTTTCATTTCTAGGCCGATTTTGACAAATTATATATCATTAGAAAGCTTACGTAACGTTGTTTTCAGATATATAAATATATATTAAGTTTTTCTTCTGATTTCAGCAGCCCGGCGAGTTATAACTTTAACTTTTGCAAATAACATACCGCTTTGGAGTTTTAGAATCTAGATTTACGGTTGACATGTTCGTACTTTATACCGATTTGTAGCGTTTATATTTGGAGTTCAGTTTTAAAAATAACATCTTGCTTAGGAGAATAGAATTGTTTAAAAACGAAAGTAATTAAGGAATGAAGGCGGGAAAATGTAGCGCGCGTTCCTAACGCACTGAACTGATGCTACGGTCTTTGGCGATTATGCTTTTGTTTAGATACCGGCCATTGAATTTCCTTTGCCATGATTATTATATTTTTTATGAAATATATTGAAATATTTTGTTCTAGAGACATATCCATACAGCTAAGTATTAATGAAGCTTAATAAATTTACGATTTCAGCTCTTGATTATAACACAGAAAGGGTGTTAATTTTATGATGAAACAGCGTATACAAATGTATAGCGGACCCTCTTGATATTTTTCGGCTTTGCATACTTCAAATATAATGGGTGTCAAAACATTCATCGTTTGTTGTTTATTATCAAAAAGGTAATTATGTAAAAGTATATGAAAGGTTATTAACCATAAATTATCAATTAATTAAAATTATTTAAAGATTCTTGAAAATCACGGTCAACTGTCTATGCATGTATATTGAAATATCTTTATAAGTTAACAGAGTTATAAATATATAGAATTCTAAATTAAAACTCTGTATTATTTGTATTTTTCGGAAAGATTATTTAACCCCGTTGTGGTCAAATGAGAATGCTGTTTTTAATTATGTTGTTCCGTACACTACCATACACTCTTTATAGGACTACGAAATGACGGAGTTTTTTTACCGGTACCCGCTTAATACGTTAAATGTTAAGTATTAGATTTTTTAAATGTTTAAAATGTACATGTATAGGTATTAAGCACTTATAATTATTGTGATTTAGCTGGCTGACATCTATACAGTATTTAGTTTATGGCAATCTGTATGGGCAGATGACTATAAATGTTTTTAATACGCTACATATCTTATAAACGCAAAATTGAGTATTTGGCGTTACATTACTCCAAGAAATGACCACTAATACCACGAGAAGACATGGAGGTATCATAAAAAGTGTAAACTGACCAGACATTGCCACCTGTGGTTAGGGACCAATATACAAGTATAGGTCCCTGCTGTGGCGTATGACACCATAGTGTTATTTAGTATTGGTCGGCACAGTATCTGATCATAACGAGATAATCGGTTTGTGCTGAACACAGGGGCAATAAAACCACAGATCTATCAATAAACAAGATTATTGAGATATCTTTTATTGAACACCGCGATAAAAATGCTCAAACCATGGACTCTAGATTACACGGATAAGAAACATGGCAACATTCTCAGAATCATCACTGCTATATGTGTAATCACCTAACAATTCGTCCAAAAATAATTTATATATTTGAGTTGAAGACGATGTACTGTTGTTTAAGTCTGAATAAACTATCTGTCTGCCTGTCTAAATCCAAGCAGTCATCGTCCCGGTGAAAAAAAATCTGATTTTCAATAGTTGGACATGATGCCCTGATGTCAAAATACGAAATGACCCGCGTAACACGGACCGTGATTTTCAAGAATCTTTAATAAATTGATAATTTAAGGTAAATAACATTTCAAATAATTATACATAATTACCTTGTTGATAATAAACAGCAAACGATGAATGTTTTTGACACCCATTTTATTTCAAGTATGCATGCAAAGCCGAATAATATCGAGAGGGTCCGCTATATACGCTGTTTCATCATAAATTTTACACCCTTTCTGTGTTATAAACAAGAGCTGAAATCGTTAATTTATTAAGATTCATTTATAATAAGCTTTATTGATATGTTTCGTGAACAAAATACTACAATATATTCCATAAAAAATATAATAAGATGGCAAAAGAAATTCAATGGCCGGTTTCTAAACAAAAGCATAATCGCCAAGACCGTAGCATCAGTTCAGTGCGTTAGGAACGCGCGCTACATTTTCCCGCCTTCATTCCTTAATTACTTTCGTTTTTAAACAATTTTTTTTCTATCGTAAACAGAATTCTATTCTCCTAAGCAAGATGTAATTTTTAAAACTGAACTCCAAATATAAACGCTACAAATTGGTATTAAGTACGAACATGTCAACCGTAAATCTAGATTCTAAAACTCCAAAACGGTATGATATTTGCAAAAGTTAAAGTTATAACTCGCCGGGCTGTCGAAATAAGAAGAAAAACTTAATATATATTGATATATCTGTTTACTACGTAACGTAAGCTTTCTAATGATATATAATTTGTCAAAATCGGCCGAGAAATGAAACTATAATTTAACAAAAGACGTGAGTGGGTACATCAAAATGTATAACCTCGGCGCTTCGCTGTACGCTAATCGTAAAAGATCGATAGCCACAACACGTTAAAACGCGCGGTGGTAAAACATAAAATGTGTATTTCTTGTGTTTAACTCGCTATAAATCCATCAATAACAACGGGAATATACTAAAAGTTATATTTTTTTGAAAGAGGAATTAATAAGCAACAAGATAACGTATAAACCAATAAAATCGGATGAATAGTTTTTGCATAAGATTGAATTTACTACAGTAAGGGTCAAATACTCGATTCATCTCCTGTCAATATACACTCCGTGAAACAACTAAATATATTATATTAAATATATTTATAACAATACATGTCTTTTAAAAATGTAGTCGGCGTATACGCCGACTTTGAAATAAAGTTAGCAATTTACTTTTCTAAATAATTGAATACAATTAAACAAAAGTTAAACTATTGTGTTGTGTTTTTCACTTGTAAGCTGCATATTCACCGCATGAAATGTGTGTTAGCATTGTCAAACCACACATTAGTGTGAGTAAATAAAAAATATACTACGGGAGAGCACTTCATATGTGTCCTCATATGCCTTGTTATGAGTATCTTTCTTCATTATCGAAATATATCGTATGTTTATATTTGATTTAAACGCAGTTTTCTTTCGTCACATTTTAATCACACGTCAATAGCGCCGTCATGCGAAAATGGGTCTTATGCGTTTCGGCAAGCGTTTGTTAAACCCAACATGTGCTCTTGCGCAGTCAGGCCATAGGCGACGCTGTTCGCTTTAAAATCACTCAATATGTTATGTTTCTCCTTACCAGAAGGAGGGATAGCTGAGTGGGCTATTTATATGATGGGCGCATATGGAATAAGACCCATTTTCGCATGACGAGGGTCATTACAAATCTCATTGCGAATTGAAAATCCCACATTTAAAAACAATGCTTTTTGATACAAAATTGAATTCAAAATAGCAAACTTGTTAATAATGGCAGCCTATCGACGCATTAAGGAATGATTTCCAGACGTGCTGACCAAGTACGGCAAACATTGTGGTATGATAATTAAACGATTTTCACTTATCGTGACACTATACTATTTCGCTAATGATTGTTTTCTCATCTTGGAGGCGAAATTGAAATTCTGCGAGATGGATTGTAACGCGTAATTGTAACAGGGCCACAATTTGTGTCGTTTAAGCATACAGAGAGTAGTCCGGAATTGCTTACACTGAACAGTGCTACATCCTTTGAATTGAGCACATACGCAGTGATGTAGCAAAAATTCAGAGGTTGTATCTCGAATCAGCTTATTAAATATTCGAAAATATTCATGCGTGTCTGTTGGCGTTATGTTAAAGTCACTAAGATGAAAACTGAAACAGCTTCGCCTAAAAGCGCATTAGTGCTCTATACCTATGTTTATGTTAGCGTTGTTGACACCGTGTGAACTGCTCGGGTAACAAGTAAAGCATAAACAGCAATGTTTATATACTTTTATTCCTCCATATACAAGATACGAAGATTATTGTATATTTTGAATTTGTATGTGGTGTCAAAAATCAAAAGTTTTGTACATGGAAATTTCATTATGAATTTATATTCTTGGTGAGATAGTCATTTGATATTAGAAAAAAAATTCCTTTAATATGATGGTGACTGCAAATTTTCTTTATATTAAGTTCTCATTACCATTTTCATCATACTTTCTTTGCTTTCAGAACTTCCAAAAAAGCATGCTGTTTTTATTTTGTCTTAGTTATTTCTATGAAATAATAAGGATGATAAAAAGTGCACACAAAACTCGACCCGTGCGCTATGACACACACTTTTTAAAGTTGAATGGCGTGTGTTCATTTCAAACTTGCGATTGATTTTGAAAAATGAATTGCGTGTTAAATTATGCAATAGCGAACATCTTCAGTGCCTTCAGCGCTTTGATTACTAAACCAGTTTGGATTAACATTTTAACAAGCAGTTCCTTTTTTTTATTTAATGTGTATAATTTTTTATATACTAACATTGTACAAAACCCCAGGGTTGTGAAAACACCTACATGGTTTAAGGCAACAGGAAATAAAAGGATCAGGAATAAATGCCATTGGTATATCAATTATAATAAAATGACAACTGTGAACCTTTTAGTATGGTGGCATTCTCTAAGACAAATTATTTCAAATCATACAGATTTTTCCTAAAATTTATCTTATCCCAAGATTTTTGACAATAAAATGCCCAGGTAATTCACCAGAATTACAGCAAATGGCACCAACCCTAAAACGTGACAATACCTGTAGCGTGAATAGTCCTCATCATCTTTGTCGTGTGCAGACAGCTGGTTGGGACAGGCAGCGTTGCCAAGAAGACTGAGGTAGGTCAGCAACGGGAACTTTGTCTTTACCTCGTTCAACAAGTGGTCTATATCTGTCAACTAGAGAAACAGAAATGATGCATATCAAGATGATTTTTTCAAACTATTTGGGAGTGAAGGAAGTTCAAGAATTCAGTAACTAAAAATACCACTTGAAATTATTAACCTGACACACCTTTATCCATTTATTCAAATTCTATCACATTATATACATATAAGTTTCTGTACATGAATCTCATTAAATACAGTTACACATTTCAGTAACTTGTGCATCTACTTGGTCTTAACATGGGTGACCAGTCAATAATTTGTTTACTTTAAATAACTCGTGCTAATTAGATTTCCCAATTCTCAGGTTTCAAATGTGGAACTTAATCATTACACCAATCAACCAGACTTTATTTCCTTAGAGCATGCTGAATTAGAGGTACCATGCTAAAAAAACAACAGCTCAGCACTTAAGATCGAAGCGTGCATTCCAATTGAATACCGTCTCATAAATTATGTTGATTAAATTTCAAAGGATAGTAATAGAAACATGGCTGCATAATCCTGAAAGACAACCTTGGACATACGGGTCAGCCATCAATCCTCATCTACTGCCTAATGATAGCACTAGTAAATCTTTCTTTCATCATGTTTTCTAACAACATGTGGTTCATAAATTGCATGATTGTTTTTATTCAAAACATGTTGTTACACATTATGACTGAGTTCACAACTGCGCACACATACCTTGTTTTTGTTGATGGTGAGCGTGTGTAGGGTGGGCAGTTCTGGGAACTTCACACCATCTGTAATCGGGTTGTTGTCCAGGACTAGCTCCTCTAGATGACAGAATTCTTCTAAACCATCCAGGCAGCTGCAGTGTTAACACACACTCTCAGACTGTGCCAAACTTTGCATGTTAATTTCTTACTTCCACATCACAGAATATAAGTTCTTACTTCCACATCACAGAATACAAGTTTTGAATGTATAAATGAGCTTTGTTTCTGGGATTTTAAAGGCTTAAACTTTTTACAAATATTTATATGCGATTTCAAAATAAATTTGTTATTTATAAAGATAAAACTGCTGGTATATATAAATTTTCTAAAATCTTGATATGATAACAAAACAAACAAATGCGTATAGACTTCAAGTTAAATTAATACCTTAAATGAATTATTGAAATAATTACCCGCTAATTATACCCCCACAAACGAAGTTTAGGGGGGCATATAGGAGTGAGCTTGTCTGTCGGTCGGTCGGTCTGTCGGTCTGTATTAAGTGTCCGCTCTCTATTTTAAGTAGTTTTCATCCGATCTTCACCAAACTTGGTCAGATGTTGTATTTGATGATGTCTAGGTCAAGTTTGAATATGGGTCATGCCGGGTCAAAAACTAGGTCACGGGGTCACTTAAAGCGTTTTAAACAATGAGCATGGTGTCCGCTCTCTAATTTAAGTAGTTTTCATCAGAGCTTCACCAAACTTGGTCAGAAGTTGTATCTAGATGATGTCTAGGTCAAGTTCGAACATGGGTCATGGCAGGTCAAAAATTAGGTCACAGGGTCACTTAGTGCGTTTTAAACATTGAGCATGGTGTCCGCTCTCTAATTCAAGTAGTTTTCATCCGATCTTCACCAAACTTGGTCAGAAGTTTTATCTAGATGATCTTAAGGCCAAGTTTGAGCATGGGCCATGCCAGATCAAAAACTAGGTCACTGGGTCACTTAGTACGTTTTACACATTCAGCATGGTGTCCCCTCTCTAATTCAAGTAGTTTTCATCCGATCTTCACCACACTTGGTCAGAAGTTGTATCTAGATGATGCGTAGGCCAAGTTTGAACATGGGCCATGCCGGGTCAAAAACTAGGTCACGGGGTCACTTAGTGTGTTTTAATCATTGAGCATGGCGTCCGCTGTTTTTGTGTGAAGACAACATGCAAAATATTCTGTGTCAATGTTGGCATGTGGGGATATTCATCACGTCTGTGACAAAGCTCTAATATGCTATTAAAAAATACCCCACGCTTAAAATTAATAAATCTGTTAAAAATATCTTAAAAGTCTTAGTACCTAATTTGATTGTAACTCAGATCTAATCTTCGAGTAACTTTTGAGTAATCTTCTATCAACTTCCGTGGTACTGCTGCCACATCATGTCCTACATATGACAACTGAAAGTAGAAAAAAGTCATAACAATACACAGCTCATTGCATCAATAGAAAGTAGGTCATGAACATAATATGGTATAACACTACATGAAAAAAGAGCATACACACAAAACAAACAATCACACCAAATCAAATAAGAACATAAACTCAATTTATAAATTATTAGCAAAATCTTTGCTGATAGAATAACGAACAATGTGTGATAACTTATTAATACCAATGCTATGGCAACTTAACACATGATAATACAACTGGCCTATGCAAAATCTTGACAAACTTAACGTAAGGTAAGTCTACCTGTCCATCTTGAAACACCTCAAAGCCATTGCCATCGCCAGCGAGATCAACGTTGCCGAAATGTCCCGTGTTTTCATCTTGCAGACCAACATTTTGGTCATCCGCCATTTTGCTACGGAAATCACGTGTGTGTCACATGATTATTCAATAATTAAGGGTTGTTCTAAAGATAGTGATGTATTAGCTGAAATTATCCCTAATAACATTCAACCGGAGAGGCATTAGTAATGGCAGAAAATTTATAGCTGTGTATAAAATGCATGGAATCGCTTTAAAATGTGTGTCACGGTTCATTAATACTAATAAACGAAATAAATAATAAACTAATAAACGCATTTCTACATAATAAACGGCCCTCGATAATAACGTGCACGATTTGCACGTGCTATTTAATGTGGTCAGTTTGACTAGCGAAAGACTTTTGGTAAGGCGTGTTTGATAATGTTTTACTACCTCTAAAGAATATATTTGATGGTTCAAAGATTTAAATTACACAAACATAATTTGGGTAATTCAATGTTGCACATATAGATTTAGTTTAATTGTGAATTAGGTGGGTGTTTTTATTCAATGAGTGGTCACACAAATATTAACACAAATGTAGAGTCCCCCCCCCCCCTCCCGAAGGGCGGCATATAGTTTTTTAACTGTCTGTCAGTCCGTCGGTCCTTTCAAAAACTTCAACATTGCCCACGACGTTTGCAATATTGAAGATAGCAACTTGATATTTGGCATGCATGTGTATCTCATGGAGCTGCACATTTTGAGTGGTGAAAGGTCAAGGTCATCCTTCAAGGTCAAAGGTCAAATATATGGCTTCAAAGCGGCGCGGTAAGGGGCATTGTGTTTCTGACAAACATATATCGCTTGTTATATCTGCAATCAAAACATATGCCTATTGAGACCGTTTTGAGTCTGTTTCCTGTTTAGAACCAGTGCTTTGTGTCTAAAGAGAATATCTGGAGAACGCTCTCAGATTGAAGCTGGAGTTTCCTGATCTCTAGGCCAACAGGGTAGCCATTTGCTTACCACAACCTTCTCTTAACTGGTAAAGATGATGTGTCTGTCTTTAACTTTATACAGGAGTGTCAAAGACCAGATATGATGGTTCAGGGAGGTGAGACAATGGACAGCGAGGATACAAATAGCGAGGTAGCAAGTCCCCTGAAGGCACCCGACATGCTGGATGAAAGTGCCATCCAGCGTCAGATGAACATCGTAGTGTCCGGTGTTTCGTGCAGGCTACCTAGGTGTAGGAACATGGCAGAGTTCAGAAAAATGTTGCTTGAAAACCGCAATATTAACATTGACAAAGACTGCGAATTGGACATTTCTCTGCTAAGCGTCAACCATGGTTGGTTAAATGTACAAATGAACTTTCATAGTTGTTAAATTGCCCCACTTTTGTTTAATATTTAAAAAATTATTTGAACTAATGAAAAGTCCATCATATAGATCTCTATATGTCAACTTTATCCATTCATGTTTAAGGTAAATATTTTTAATACGTTTTAATTATTTAAATTGAATAAATAAATACACTTGATATAATTTCTGTATATTATCTGGCGGAAATATCAACTTTCCAATATCACATTATAGTTGTGTCAATGAAATCACATACATTTGAAAAAATTCACGATAAAGCATTTAACCGAAATAACAAAAACACAAGTTTGATCATTTTAAAAGAACACTTACATGACACAAAGGTCGACTCGTTAATAAGATAATATAAAGTATATCATGCATGATATTGTGAGAGAACATGTCTTCATGGGAATAAACAAAATTGTGCACATATTTTCTTAGAGGAGTCTTAACAATTTTGCAAGTACCTCATAATTTGAGCATTGTTTTAAATTATTCAAATTATCTTCCCATCCCTGATTTATCTAACACATTCTTTGTAGAGAAATTCAGTTTGCCAGATCTGGACAAGTTCGATGCAGGTTATTTTGGTATATCCCCTGAGAAGGCACGGGTGATGGATCCCCAGCTTCGGCAGCTACTGGAGGTTGTCACAGAGGCCGTGGTGGATGCAGGCATGTAGTCACAGATTGAGAAAACTCAGATTGAGAAAAGTCTAATACAGATTGGTGAAAGTCTATCACAGATTGGGGAAAATTTATCACAGATTTGGGAAAGTCTACCACATATTAGGGAAGGTCTATCACAGATTGGGGAAAGTCTATCATAGATTGGGGAAAGTCTATCACAGATTGGGGAAAGTCTACCACATATTAGGGAAGGTCTATCACAGATTGGGGAAAGTCTATCACATATTGGGGAAAGTTTATCACAGATTGAGGAAAGTCTTATCACAGATTGGGGAAAGTCTATCACATATTAGGGAAGGTCTATCACATATTAGGGAAGGTCTATCACAGATTGGGGAAAGTCTTATCACATATTGGGGAAGGCCTATTACAGATTGGGGAAGTCTATTTCAGATTGAGGAAGGTCTAGCACAGATTGGGGAAGTCTATCACAGATTGGGGAAAGTCTATTACAGATAGGCAAAAGTCTATCACAGATTGGGGAAAGTCTATCACAGATTGGGAAAGTCTATCACATATTTGGGAAGTCTATCACATATTGGGGAAGGTCTATCATGATTTGGGAATGAATTATCAATATAGCAGATTGGGGAAAGTCTTATCACAGATTGGGGATGTGTCTATAACATATTAGGGAAGGTCTATCACAGATTGGGGAAAGTCTATCATAGATTGGGGAAAGTCTATCACAGAATGGGGAAAGTCTACCACATATTAGGGAAGGTCTATCACAGATTGTGGAAAGTCTATCATAGATTGGGGAAAGTCTATCACAGATTGGGGAAAGTCTACCACATATTAGGGAAGGTCAATCACAGATTGGGGAAAGTCTTATCACATATTGGGGAAGGCCTATCACAGATTGGGGAAGTCTATCACAGATTGGGGAAGGTCTATCACAGATTGAGGAAGTCTATCCAAGATTGGGGAAGGTCTATCACAGATTGGGGAAGGTCTATCACAGATTGGGGAAATATATCATAGATTGGGGAAGGTCTATCACAGATTGGGGAATGTCTAGCACAGATTTGGGAAAGTCTATCACAGATTGGGAAAAGTCTATCACATATTGGGGAAGTCTATTGCATATTGGGGAAGGTCTTTCACTGATTTGGGAATGAATATCTCAGATTGGGGAAAGTCTTATCACAGATTAGGGAAGTCTATCACAGATTGGAGAAGGTCTGTCACAGATTGGGGAAGTCTATCACAGACTGAGGAAGGTCTTTCACAGATTGGGGAAGTCTATCACAGATTGGGGAAAGTCTATCACAGATTGGGAAAGGTCTATCACATATTGGGGAAATCTATCACACATTAGGGAAGGTTTATCACTGATTTGGGAATGAATATCCCAGATTGGGGAAAGTCTTATCACAGATTTGGGAAGTCTATCACAGATTGGGAAAGGTCTATCACAGATTGGGGAAGGTCTATCACAGATTGGGGAAGGTCTATTACAGATTGGGGGAAAGTTTATAACAGGTTAGGGAAAGTCTGTCACAGATTGGGGAAGGTCTATCCCAGATTTGGGAGGTCTATCACAGATTGTGGAAAGTCTGTCACAGATTGTGGAATGTCTATCACAGATTTGGGAAAGTCTTATCACAGACTGGGGAAAGTCTTATCAAAGATTGGGGAAAGTCTATCACAGATTGGGGAAGGTCTGTCACAGATTTGGGAAGTCTTATCACAAATTGGGGAATTTTTTGATAACTGAAAATATGGATTTACTTATTTGAGTGGAATTATATTTGTCATAGGATCATGAGACACCATGTTGTCTTGATATTCAAGACGGAAAAAATTTAGCCGTAATCCAGCTGTTGACCACTTCTTAAACTTTGGGATGTTGTTAAAAAAAGAAAGGCTAAAATTGATTTTTGGCTTGATTTTTAATTTATTACTTACTAAAACTACTCAATCAATTTTTTTTTAATTATTGCTACTTAAGTAATATTTAATGTCAAATACACTTTTTCCTTTGTCTACTAAATTTTATCCTATGCATGTCAATCAAGCAATATTATACTTTTTATGCCTCTGTTAGAGTGGCATATAGCAGTTGAACTGTCCGTCAGTCTGTGCGTCCGTCCGAAAACTTTTACATTGCCCATAACTTTTGCAATATTGAAGATAGCAACTTGATATTTGGCATGCATGTGTAGCCGCACATTTTGAATGGTGAAAGGTCAAGGTCATCCTTCAAGGTCAAAGGTCAAATATATGGCGCAGTAGGGGGCATTCTGTTTCTGACAAACACATCTTTTTTTCATATTATTTCAAGCAGGATCAATATCCCTATCCAATGCCGTTTCAATACACAGGAGAGGACCCTTACAGTCTGCAGAATGCGGGCGTATACATAGGGGTGGGGGACTGCCACGCCCAGTATACCTGGAGTACCAACCCAGATGTCCTGGACAGGAATGTACCTGAAGTGTGCTCCAAACATGCCCTCGCTAACACCATCTCCAAGGTGTTCAACCTGTCAGGTAGGTTAGATTAGATCCCATGACACAGAAGCGTTCAAATTTTAAATAAAAGCCATTGGAAGGGAGGAGACCTCTTATACCATAGACTCTGCAACCCAACCTGTATCTACAGTCAACAGAGGATATTCAATGATCAGCCCCTCTCTGGCACATACACCTAGTTGAAAGTCTATAAATGAAAACTAAAGTATTGTAAGCTTATTTTCAACACTTTCCTATCTCAACAAAGTGTGCAAGACAAATATCTTAATGTTATAATTATAACAAGTTTATTTCCACCATATACATGTAGCAACTAATTTCTGCTGTTGGTTATGATTGTGCATATTTAAGGTAAAGACTAAGATTTAGATAAAATAGGCTTATTGTGGGGCCACCAAGATAGTAAGAAAGAGAAAATTGCCTTCAGATTCACAGGAGGTCTTGGTTGCAACACACTCAGCATGTGCATCATTAGCACATACAGCAGCTGTGATCACATGAAACAGACTGACTGGCAATGGTAGGGAGGTGTGTATTGCAGGTCCCAGCTACACCTTGCAGGGTAGCGATGCAGCTGGCAGTCTTGCACTTGACCGGGCATACGATAGCATGCTAAGGGGCGAGATAGATTGCGCCATTGTGGGAGGAGTCAGCATAGACAGCCGGGCTCCACTTACAGACAAAGTTTCATTAGAGTTTCTCTGTAGACCTTTTGATGCCAATGGTGCGTATGCAGTTTATTTGTGTGAACTGTTGACTGGGCGTGAATTTATTGTTTTTGTTATAGAAATTTTAAATTGATTCAAAAGTTCAATTCTTGACAATAATTCTTTAACACAATGTCTGCCTTGCATGTTGTCAAAATAGAAATAATCATATGCTATATTGTCTTATTTTAAGAAAGATTGTCAACGTCCACATCATTTCTATTGCTATTTCAGCGTCAGGGATGTGCTATAAGGATGGGGTGGTTACTGTGTTCCTACAGAGACAACAGGGGGCCCGCAGGGTGTACGCATCAGTGGTACACAGCAAGGCTCAAATGCTGGCCGCAGATGACGCATGTAAGTAGACTGCACTATGTAGAGCTGTGAACTCTGCAGATGACACATGTAAGTAGACTGCACTATGTAGAGTTGTGAACTGCGCAGATGATGCATGTAAGTCGACTGCACTATGTAGAGCTGTGAATTCTAAAGGTGACACATGTAAGTAGACTGCACTATGGAGAGCTGTGAACTCTGCAGATGCACATGTGAGTAGACTGCACTATGTAGAGCTGTGAACTCCAGAGATGACACATGTCGGTAGACTGCATTATGTAGAGGTGTGAACCCTCAGATGACACATGTAAGTAGACTGCACTATGTAGAGCTATGAACTCCACAAATGACACATGTAAGTAGACTGCACTATAAAGAGCTGTGAACTCCGCAGATGACAGATGTTAGTATACTTCACTATGTAGAGCTGTGAATTCTACAGGTGACACTTGTAAGTAGACTGCACTATGTAGAGCTGTGAACTCTGCAGATGACACATGTAAGTAGACTGCACTATGTAGAGCTGTGAACTTCACAGATGACACATGTAAGTAGACTGCACTATGGAGAGCTGTGAACTCCGCAGATGATACATGTAAGTAGATTGCACTATAGAGGGCTGTGAACTCTGCAGATGACACATGTAAGTAGACTGCACTATGTAGAGCTGTGAACTTCACAGATGACACATGTAAGTAGACTGCACTATGGAGAGCTGTGAACTCCGCAGATGATACATGTAAGTAGATTGCACTATAGAGGGCTGTGAACTCTGCAGATGACACATGTAAGTAGAGTGCACTATGTAGAGCTGTGAACTCAGCAGATGCACATGTTAGTAGAGTGCACTATGTAGAGCTGTGAACTATGCATATGACACATGTAAGAAGACTGTACTATAGAGAGCTGTGAACTCCGCAGATGACACATGTAAGTAGGCTTCACTATGTAGAGCTGTGAACTCCGCAGATGACACTTGTAAGTAGGCTGCACTACGTAGAGCTGTAAACTCTGCAGATGACACTTGTAAGTAGACTGCACTATGTAGAGCTTTTAAATCCTCAGATGACAAATGTAAGTAGACTGCACTATGTAGAGCTGTGAACCCCGCAGATGACACAGTCATGTTAGTAGACTGCACTATGTAGAGCTGTGAATTCCACAGATGACACATGTCAGTAGACTGCACTATGTAAAGCTGTGAACTTCGCAGTTGACACATGTAAGTAGACTGCACTATGTAGAGCTGTAAACTCTGCAGATGACACATGTAAATAGACTGAACTATGTAGAGCTGTGAACTCCGCAGATGACACATGTAAGTAGACTGCACTATGTAGAGTTGTGAACTCCACAGCGGACACATGTAAGTAGACTGCACTTAGTAGAGCTGTGAACTCCACAGCGGACACATGTAAGTAGACTGCACTATGTAGAGCTGTGAACTCTGCAGATGACACATGTAAGTAGACGGCACTATGTAGAGTTGTGAACTCCGCAAATGACACATGTAAGTAGACTGCACTATGTAGAGCTGTGAACTCCACAGATGACACATGTAAGTAGACTGCACTATGTATAGCTGTGAACTCTGCAGATGACACATGTAAGTGGAGTGCACTATGTAGAGCTGTGAACACCGCAGCTGACACATGTTAGTAGACTGCACTTAGTAGAGCTGTGAACTCCACAGCGGATACATGTAAGTAGACTGCACTATGTAGAGCTGTGAACTCTGCAGATGACACATGTAAGTAGAATGCACTATGTAGAGCTGTAATCTCTGCAGATGACAGATGTAAGTAGACTACACTATGTAGAGCTGTGAACTCTGCAGATGACACATGTAAGACGAGTGCCATATGTAGAGCTGTGAACACTGCTTGTGGGGCATTTTCTGATTGTAGTGTTTAAACCTTTTAAAATAATACTATGTACATGTTGGATACAAGACGTCATTTTGTTAATATGGTATACAGACCCAAAAACCATTAAGAGTGTATGTTCACTCCACTGATACTCCACTTACAGGACATTATGCATCATTTGCATAAATTATATGTATTTTAACCTAGTTATTTGAGGGCTTTTTATGAAAATTTATCCGGCACAAAGTTATTTTCACAATGGCAAAAAGTACCTTTTTTCAAAAATAAAGTCCTAAAATTCTGATTTAATGGTTTTACTCTCATTTTTTGGTAAACAATGGGTATTCAGTATAGGAAGGTAAATACTTTTGAACCATTTGACTGATTTGATATGTTCAGGATTTTCTATTAGTTTCAGTAGTTATTCCAATTTTATAAGTGTTGAACCAAAATTTATTTATTGGACACCCATTTTTTTTACAGGTTTGTGTGGGTCAACTCAAACCCAAAATAAAAATGAAAAGTTTAACAAACATGGCAATGTCTCATATAAGATATTATCAAATAAATTCACAAATGTAAAATCTAGGAATATGTCAGAGTTAACGAATCCAGGAAATTTAATGTCGACATAATTAAATAATGAAATAAATTCAAAAGTATTGCTTTCCATTGGGGCAAAAATTATCAAATATAACAGAAGTAACTTTCCAACAATAATGTAAAAAGCCCTGTATATATATATATATATATATATATATATATATATATATATATATATATATATATATATATATATATATATATATATATATATATATATAACCCATTTTATTCTATCAAGTGTGTGTTATTTCAAGGGCTGTCCTACCCTAATGAGGTGAGTCAGGCACGTTTTCTGAGTGATTTCTACGAGGAGGCAGGTGTGGACGTAGAAGACATAGACTATGTTGAGGCACATGGGTGTGGCCTGCTGAGTGCAGATAGATCAGAGGTCGCCGCCCTGGCAACGGCTCTGTGCGGTGACAAGTCTGTACCACTTCAAATTGGCTCTGTGAAGGCAAATGTAGGGCACACAATGGCTGCATCAGGTTGGTGTTGTGCTTCATATATTAATGTAAATGTTGGCAGTTTATTTAAGCTTTCCTGAAGAACTGTCACAATTTAAACAAGGTCACAGAACAAAGCCCATATCACTGCCCTGCAATTGAGAACAATTATGCCCCTAATTGTACTTTTTGTATTCAGGTCTAGTGTCTTTGCTGAAAGTTCTTGTGGCCATGGAGACTGGGATGATTCCACCCACTGAAAACTTCCAGCGTATCAATCCCAGCATTCCTGCACTGGTGGACGGTCGGGTGCAAGTTGTGAGTGGAAGCACGCGGCTTCATGACGGCTACTGTGCGGTGAACTGCCTGGGACAGGGGGGATACCAGTGTCACATGGTCCTGTATGGCAACGAGAAGACTCGGGCCCTAAATTACATGGCAT
Source organism: Dreissena polymorpha (assembly GCF_020536995.1). Lineage (NCBI taxonomy): Eukaryota > Metazoa > Mollusca > Bivalvia > Myida > Dreissenidae > Dreissena > Dreissena polymorpha. The sequence goes on along the minus strand of NC_068356.1, from coordinate 108,339,402 downwards.
CCAGCGCCACCAGACTGTGCCTCCATCAGGCTTCCACCGAACAAGGCTTGCAATCAGCTCTCAAGGTAGGATATTACATTCAAATTGTTGCTGTGATTGATTTGATATGGAGGATATGAAAAGTTAAGTTATCAAGTTTGCAGCTTGCAAAATTGGAAAAGTGTTTAACTTTGTTGTGATGTTGAATCATTTTTAGCTCGGCTGTTTTCGGAGAAAAACCCGAGGTATTGACATAGCCAGCTCGTCCGCCGTCCTTGTTTTCTTAAACTTTAACATTGGCTCTAAAATCAAAGTGCTAACACCTACAACATCGAAACTTTATATGTAGCTGCACCTTGATGAGTTCTACACGCCACACCAATTTTTTGGGGCACTTGGTCAAAGGTCAAGGTCATTGTGACCTCTAATATTCTTCTGACAAGCTTTCATTTATTTAAAACAGCACCCACAGCCGAACATTGGCACCCACTATGCGGTGCTCTTGTTAAGCTCATCCACTTGATAAATAGAACAAGCCATATTACTCGTGCATTTTTGGTGTCCTCATCCCCATAATGCTCTTGTTGAGGTACATGTGCAACACCTCCATATCACTGTTGGTACTACAGATATGCACTTAAAACACCGCTTTGGGTCATTATGTGATGTCACTGAAACACCGCTTAGGGTCATTATGTGATGTCACTGAAACACCGCTTTGGGTCATTATGTGATGTCACTGAAACACCGCTTTGGGTCATTATGTGATGTCACTAAAACACCGCTTTGGATCATTATGTGATGTCACTGAAACACCGCTTTGGATCATTATGTGATGTCACTAAAACACCGCTTTGGATCATTATGTGATGTCACTAAAACACCGCTTTGGGTCATTATGTGATGTCCCTGAAACACCGCTTTGGATCATTATGTGATGTCCCTGAAACACTGCTTTGGATCATTATGTGATGTCACTGAAACACTGCTTTGGGTCATTATGTGATGTCACTGAAACACTGCTTTGGATCATTATGTGATGTCACTGAAACACTGCTTTGGGTCATTATGTCATGGCACTGACCATGTTCCATGATACTGACCTTCAATTTAGCAGACATATGCCCCGTTTTGCCCCCTAAATAAGCGGTATATAGCATTCGCGCACTGTCCATCTTCCTGTCTGTGGGTCTTTCTGTCCATCCATGCAAAGTTTGCTTAACTTTAATATGAATTGATGGATTTTGAAATAACTAGCCACAAATGTCACTATCATATGAAAAAATTTCCACCATCTAATAAGATGGTTTTGCCTGTATCTCTACGGCAAAGGTAAAATTTGGCCAAAAACCAGTTTCAAAATTCATGTCAAGGCCTTTATTTGGCCATAAAACAGCTTGAACATTCTCAGCTGAAACTTAGCAATATATTGATGGATCTTGAAATAACTAGACTCAAATGTTGATCATCTTTAGAAGACGTGTTGAATATAATAGCCTTCTTTCTATCTCAAGGACAAGTTAGCACTTACAGGTCACAAGTCAAATTTGTCCAAATTAGACAAAAGTGTAATGCAGAGGCATCAGTTCTCTATGGATACATGTCTTGTTATATGTGTCCAGGATGTCTATAACCATTCACAGACCAAGACCTTAACTGTGACCAGCTTTTTAGCTGAGTTATGCCACATTTTGTACATATGTGTGCATGCAACAAGTGTACAGAACATTTCTCTGTAGCCATTCACTTGAAACTTCAAACATATTATCTAGATTAACATGGAATGTCTATGACCTTCAATTGAGCAGAATTATGCCCTTTTATAATTTAATATATAACTTGAAATTCAGGTAAATGTTTTGGTGCAATTACTTCTGCCTGACATGCAGACCTAGCTTGTGTTTGCATTTGAGGCCTGTTACTGGGTACTTTACATGCTGATCTAGCCAGGGACAGTATTTATGGACATTAGGGTCAAGGTCACTGTTATTAAAAAAAAGATTTTTTCCCTCAATAACTCAAGTGTAGGGGGAGGTATTATTATGCCCCCAGTAGGCTGGCATATGGAAGTCAGACTGTCCAGCCGTCTGTCCGCCGTCTGTCCATTTACCAAACTTTTTTCCTAAACACTTATAGATATTGACCTGATATTTGGTGTGTGTGTTTACCTACATGACTTATAGATAAAGTGTGAGTTTTTTTCTGGTCCATTGATTTTTGACAAAGTTATGGACTTTTCTATATAAATTTTTCTATATAATAACCAATTTCCAGATTTTTTTTACAAAACGCTTTCAGATATTTAGCTGAATTTTTATATGTGAGTCTACCTACAGTTGAAGTGGGAGTTTTGTTCCAATTCATTGATTTTTGGCGAAGTTATGTGCCAAATTCATATTCAAAACTTCAATCAAATTGTATGTGGTAAATAGGATGCATTTTTATCTCGACTATTATATATGAAATATATATAGTGGAGCTATCCTACTCAACCCGGCGTCTGCGTTCCGTTCCGTGCCATGCCGTTAGCGTGCAAATGTTAAAGTTTTCGTACTACTCCAATTATTTTCATAGTCCCTTGACATATTGCTTTCATATTTTGCATACTTGTTTACCAACATGACCCCAACCTATAAACAAGAGCAGACAACTCTATCAAGCATTTTGTCATAATAATGGCCCCTTTTCCACTTAGAATATGCAGCAAATGTTAAAGTTTTCGTACTACCCCATTTATTTTCATTGTCCCTTGACATATTGCTTTCATATTTTGCATACTTGTTTACCACCATGACCCCAAGCTATAAACAAGAGCAGACAACTTTATCAAGCATTATGTTATAATTACTGCCCCTTTTATACTTAGAATATGCATATTATTGATAAATCTATGTAAAAGTTTGCGTACTACCCCAAATATTTCCTATACCCTTTGACATATTGCTTTTATATGTTGCATACTTGTTTACCAACATGACCCCAACCTATAAACAAGAGCAGACCACTGTATCAAGCATTTTGACAGAATTATGGCCCCTTTTACACTTAGATAATTGAACATTTTGCTTAAATTGCCATAACTTCTTTATTTATGATCACATTTTATTATAACTTTGACAAAACAACACTTACCTGAATACCACAATGGATTCCACCCAAACAATACCCCACGTCCCTACCCAGAATCCCTCCCCCCCCCCTAATCTACCCCCCCCCATTTTTTTTTAAACATCATCTAATAAATTACCACACCCCACATTATACCCCCCTCTCACCCCCCCTACCCCCCCCCCTACCCCCCCCCCCCCCCCCCACTCCCCAAAAAAATAAATATTTTTTTATGCCCCCGGATCGAATGATCGGGGGTATATTGTTTTTGGCATGTCTGTCTTTCTGTCTTTCTGTCTGTCATTCTGTCCCAAAACTTTAACCTTACAGTAAAGTTTTGCAATACCTTTTGAAATATTGAACATAGCAACTTGATATTTGGCATGCATGTGTATCTCATGGAGCTGCACATTTTGAGTGGTGAAAGGTCAAGGTCATCCTTCAAGGTCAAAGGTAGAAAATTAAAAAATTTAATATAGTAAAGTTTTGCAATAACTTTTCAGTATTGAACATAGCAACTTGATATTTGGCATGCATGTGTATCTCATGGAGCTGCACATTTTGAGTGGTGAAAGGTCAAGGTCAAGGTCATCCTTCAAGGTCAAAGTTTAAAAAAAAAGCGGTGCATTAGTGGGCATTGTGTTTCTGACAAACACATCTCTTTTTTTTTTAAACATCATCTAATAAATTATCACACCCCACATTATACCCCCCTCTCAACCCCCCCTACCCCCCCCTCCCGAATTTGTTTTTGTTTCCTTTTTAACCAGGTTTTCCGAAGGAAAAAACTGGTTATTAGATTGGCGAATGCGGGCGGGCTGGCTGGCTGGCGGGCTGGCTGGCTGGCGGGCTGGCTGGCTGGCTGGCGGGCTGGCGGAACAAGCTTGTCCGGGCCATAACTATGTCGTTCATTGTCAGATTTTAAAATCATTTGGCACATTTGTTCACCATCATTGGACGGTGTGTCGCGCGAAATAATTACGTCAATATCTCCAAGGTCAAGGTCACACTTTGAGTTCAAAGGTCAAAAATGGCCATAAATGAGCTTGTCCGAGCCATAACTTTGTCGTTCATTGTCAGATTTTAAAATCATTTGGCACATTTGTTCACCATCATTGGACGGTGTGTCGCGCGAAATAATTACGTCGATATCTCCAAGGTCAAGGTCACACTTTGAGTTCAAAGGTCAAAAATGGCCATAAATGTCCCTTGAGATATAACCTTCATATTTGGTATGCATGTGTATACAGACAAGGCCTTTCCATACGCACAACAATTTTGACCCCTGTGACCTTGACCTTGAAGTAGGGGTCTGCATTTAGGTTTCAAAATCTGCGTTTAGGTTTCGAAAAATGCTCTTAACTTCTATGTCCCTTGAGATATAACCTTCATATTTGGTATGCATGTGTATATGGACAACGCCTTTCCATACGCACACAAATTTTGACCGTCCGTCCGTCCGCCCGTGTGTCCGTCCGAAAACTTTAATGTTGCTCATAACTTTTGCAATATTGAAGATAGCAACTTGATATTTGCCATGCATGTGTATCTTATGAAGCTGCACATTTTTAGTGGTGAAAGGTCAAGGTCATCCTTCATGGTCAAAGGTCAAAAAAATAAATTCATGTGCATATCTCCAATGTCAAGGTCGCCACGACTAAAAATAGATTTATTTTAAACAAACTTACAAAGGGGGTTAATTTTCTTTGTTCATTTCAAAAGTTCAGTTTGAGTTGTCTCCCTTTATCAGATTTTTTTTCACAATGAAAACCTGGTTTTGTGACAATTTTGTCCCTTGTTTTATTTTTGAAAGATTGTCTAATAAATTTTTGAATATGAACAATTTCCCCATGATGGCTTACGTTATACTGTCAAGCACTCGAATAGTCGAGCGCGCTGTCCTCTGACAGTTCTTGTTTAAAGACAACTATTCAAGAAGCAAATAATTTATAAAATAAAGTTCATACTACAGTATATAAAATGCTAATGTGGGTCATTGTCAAACCTTAGGGTATCTGTCACAAACTCTAATCTTACATGATTTGAAATAATTTAAAATTAATTGCAGACATATCTTAAAAATATTAATTCTTTATGTTATGGAATTCACTCATTAACCAGCGCAAGCTATCATTTATCAATACCATTAGGCAGGTAACTTTATACTAAAAAACAACTAAATGTCAATGCAGCAGTTTTGATGCCATATTGTCTCAAAATTTTGGGTCATAGTATTTGGGATTTTTTTTTGTATCTAAAATTAAAGACACAAAAAAAACTAGAAATGGCGCGGCAGAGGCCGACGCGTATCCCCACGCCGAATGTTTGACCTAGGTGTGCCCCAGGGTTGGTAATGGGGCCATGCATAGCTGAGATTGACCGTATTGTCATAAGAGAAGTTCATCATCAATTAGAAGTGAATTGGTGTAGAAATGAAGAAGTTATAGTAAAAGGCAATTTTGGGTGGGTGTGACATATGTGGGCAGGGCGCCCCAGGGTTGGTAATGGGGCCATGCATAGTTGAGATTGACCGTATTGTCATAAGAGAGGTTCAGTATCAATTTGAAGTGAATCGGTGTAGAAATGAAGAAATTATAGTAAAAGGCAATTTTGGGTGGGTGTGGTCTATGTGGGCGGGGCGCCCCAGGGTTGGTAATGGGGCCATGCATAGTTGAGATTGACTGTATTGTCATAAGAGAAGTTCAATATCAATTTGAAGTGAATCGGTGTAGAAATGAAGAAATTATAGTAAAGGCAATTTTGGGTGGGTGTGGTCTATGTGGGCGGGGCCCCAGGGTTGGTTATGGGAACATGCATAGTTGAGATTGACCCTAATGTCATAAGAGAAGTTCAGTATCAATTTGAAGTGAATCCGTGTAGAAATGAAAAAATTATAGTAAATGGAATTTTTTGGTGGGTGTGGCCTATGTGGGCGGGCGCCCCAGGGTTGGGATTGGGGCCATGCATAGTTGAGATTGACCCTAATGTCATAACAAAAGTTCAGTATCAATTTGAAGTGAATCCGTGTAGAAATGAAAAAATTATAGTAAATGGAAATTTTTGGTGGGTGTGGCCTATGTGGGCGGGGCGCCCCAGGGTTGGGAATGGGGCCATGCATGGTTGAGATTGACCGTATTGTCATAGGTGAGGTCCAGTATCAATTTGAAGTGAATCGGTGTAGAAATAAAGAAGTAAATGTAAAATAACCTAAAAAAATGAGTGATAATTTCTGACGTGGCCCCACCCCAACCCCTATAACTTTTGACCCAGGGGTCAGATCAAAATTCCAAATAGTGCAGGGTCGCACATATGCTCATAGCTACCATGTGTGTAAATTTCAAGGTTCTAGTGCTTTTAGTGTAGGAGGAGATAGTGGCCAGGACGGACGGACAGACGGACGGACGGACGGACGGACGGACGGCGGAGATCACCACAATATCCCCACCTTTTTTTCAAAAGCGTGGGGATAATTAAGTGTCTGAAAACTAAGAGAAATTATTAATCTAGAGTTGATCATGAACCTTTTATTTCATGTTGCCTTCTTGTTTGCAGTACATGTGTGAGCACAGTGGAGATGTAGAGCTGCACAGAACCTCTGTTAACATGTTGCCTACTTGTTTGCAGTACATGTGTGAGCACAGTGGAGATGTAGAGCTGCACAGTACCTCTGTTAACATGTTGCCCACTTGTTAACAGTACATGTGTGAGCACAGTGGAGATGTAGAGCTGCACAGTACCTCTGTTAACATGTTGCCTTCTTGTTTGCAGTACATGTGTGAGCACAGTGGAGATGTAGAGCTGCACAATACCTCTGTTAACATGTTGCCTACTTGTTTGCAGTACATGTGTGAGCACAGTGGAGATGTAGAGCTGCACAGTACCTCTGTTAACATGTTGCCTTCTTGTTTGCAGTACATGTGTGAGCACAGTGGAGATGTAGAGCTGCACAGTACCTCTGTTAACATGTTGCCTACTTGTTTGCAGTACATGTGTGAGCACAGTGGAGATGTAGAGCTGCACAGTATCTCTGTTAACATGTTGCCTTCTTGTTTGCAGTACATGTGTGAGCACAGTGGAGATGTAGAGCTGCACAGTACCTCTGTTAACATGTTGCCTTCTTGTTTGCAGTACATGTGTGAGCACAGTGGAGATGTAGAGCTGCACAGTCTGCAGGACAACAGTCAGCAGGCCAAGAACCAGTTTTCTCGCCGGTTCCCATATCGCGGTTACTGTCTTCTCAATGCTACAAGCTCTAGCATCAAGACGCAAGTCAGTGGGCAGTTTATGCAATAATTAAAATGTAAAAAAAAACATCTGAGGACTCTGTGACATAATACAGATTAGCTGATGTGAATTGTATGTGACAGAAGCAGAAGGCTGAGACCTTCTGAGGTCCATTTTCAGTTGATGGTTGTCTTGCTGGTCACTAACATGCTTGGTCTCATAGTGCAGGTTTTTTATTTCTTCTAGTTTAGGAAAAAAAATCATTCCGTGTATCAAATAGTGTTGGTGTATGATTTAAAAACAAGGTCTCACACATTGACAGATTTTTACGCCCCCGGATCGAATAATCGAAGGATCGAAGGCATATTGTTTTGGGCCTGTCTGTCAGTCTGTCTGTCATTCTGTCCCAAAACTTTAACCCTGGTTAAAGTTATGTGATAACTTTTGCAATATTGAAGATAGCAACTTGATATTTGGCATGCACGTGTATCTCATAGAGCTGCACATTTTGATTGGTAAAAGGTCAAGGTCATCCTTCAAGGTCAAAGGTCAAAAAACAAATCCAAGGGAAGTAATAAGCTTTAAAGGGGGGATAATTATCTGAACCTGCCAAATGATACAAAAAAAAAAAATCAAAGCAGCGCAGTACGTTGCATTGTGTTTCTGACAAACACATTTCTTGTTTAAAATTTAACCCAAAGTATGTTTTAAACCAGAATAGATATTTACACCTTTAAATATGTTTCATATAAAATATAGGATTACAAAAATAGTTGAATAATAGTTGATATACAATATTTTTCAGTTTTAAACTGTGGCCAGTGTCATGAACATTCTCAATTGTTTATCTCTACTGAGGATACTGATTGTATTACCGGTATGTTTGTGATACAAGGCCCTGGAATGGGGTCTATACTCCGCCATGCCTTTTGTAATGCTTATCATGCCCTAGGGGATTGTGTTTGTCTGTCCATCCATCCATCCATCTGTCAGTTATTCCACAATATTTGATTTAGGTTTATTAAACTTTATTTTGTTTAGTAGCATGAATTCCAAACTAACGCCCAGCAATGCCCGTGTTGCAGGCGGCCCGTATCAATGCCCCGCCCTGCCCGGTGTGGTATGTGTTCCCAGGGATGGGCTGCCAGTGGGCTCGGATGGGTCGGGACATGATGCAATTTGGGCCGTTCCGTATGAGCATCCATGAGAGTGGAGAGACTCTGCAACCCCTTGGCTTCCATCTACACCGACTCATCATGGAGGGAGGGGACAACACTTATGATACACCCCTCAACTCATTTGTAGCCATTACAGCCATCCAGGTAACAGTTTTTGGTTGTTCACATTCAAATAAGCAATAGGTCAGAGTTACAATATTTGAGACCCCATGCATGGAAGAAACTTTGTTGATGATCACTATGAATCACATCCTTCAAATATTAACACCTCTGAGCCTTGTCATTTTAGAGATTTGTATGCCCCCCTTCAAAGAAGGCGGCATATAGTAGTCTAACTATCCATCTGTAAGTATGTCCGTTTGTAGGTATGTGTGAAGTTTCTTGTCTTAGACCTATATATTGATAGATAATGAAATAACTTGGCACAAATGCCCACTCTGATAAGGCGAAGTGTTGCATGTAACACTTTTCTCCTTAGCTCAAAGGTCAAGGTTAAAGGTCGTTGCTATAACTTTGACATATTTTGAGGGATTTTTAAATAACTTTGCACAAATGTGCATCATAATGGCGCAACATGTCATGTTATTGCTGCCTTCCTTACTTAAATTCAAGGTCACACTAAAGATAAAAGGTCCTAATTAAGGCCATAAAAAGCTTCAAAATTCCTTTCTCAGGCACAAATGTAAATCATCATAAAATGACAAACTTTATTATCACAAAAAGAGGTAAATGTTTATACTTGGCCACACAACAGCTTAGACTTGAACATTCCTGTTTAAGTGAGAACTTAGCTAAATATTGAAGGAATTTCAAACAACTTGCAATACGTCAAAGGTGATGTGTTGCTCGTAACACTAGTCTGCTACCACGAAGGTCAAGGTCATTCTTAGATTTCAGAGGTAAAATATGGCCTTACAACTGCTTGCCTGGACTGTAATTTTGTCATGCTTTATGCTACTTCAAAATGATTTATCACTTATTACCACCATAATGATATGGCATTTCATGTGTAAAACCCGTCTGCCTACCTCAAAGGTCACTGTCACCATTAAAGATAAATGGTCAAATTTGGCCATAAAACAGCTAATTTGGGCTGTAACTGGGTCATTCATCATGCAATTTTAAGATCACTTGAGTTTTAATCAAATAGGCATTAAAGGAACTTGTTCACAGATGTTCTTAGAAAAAATGTTTACTGACAAATCTATACTGTTTTTTAACCAGGTTTTCCGAAGGAAAAAACTGGTTATTAGATTGGCAAATGCGGGCGGGCTGGCTGGCGGGCTGGCGGGCTGGCGGAACAAGCTTGTCCGGGCCATAACTATGTCGTTCATTGTCAGATTTTAAAATCATTTGGCACATTTGTTCACCATCATTGGACGGTGTGTCGCGCGAAATAATTACATCGATATCTCCAAGGTCAAGGTCACACTTTGAGTTCAAAGGTCAAAAATGGCCATAAATGAGCTTGTCCTGGTTATAACTATGTCATTCATTGAGAGATTTTAAAATCATTTGGCACATTTGTTCACCATCATGGGACGGTGTGTCGCACGAAAGAATCACGTCAATATCTCCAATGTCAAGGTTGCCACGACTAAAAATAGATTTTTTTAAAAAACAAACTTACAAAGGGGGTTAATTTTGTTTGTTCATTTCAAAAGTTCAGTTTGAGTTTTCTCCCTTTATCAGATTTTTTTTTCACAATGAAAACCTGGTTTTGTGACAATTTTGTCCCTTGTTTATAGTATTAACTTATTATAAAAGCAAAGAAAAAAGTTGAATAAAAAATATTGCCGTCCATTGGATTTTAACCCGGTTCCTCTGGAAGCAAAATACAACTTGCTACCACAGGGTCATACAGCCTTTCATTTTAAATCAGTGAAACAATTACTATTCGTAGTATTTTCCATATTATTATGGAAAAGCGTTACAAACACTTTATTGTTTTACCTGAATATCAAATGATTAATATACATTGTTCCTTTTATGCATTTTATGTAAAATATAAGTTTAAGTTACTTTTACCAGTAGGAATAATATACTGAACAAGATTTTTATTTTTGGAGTGATAATACTGACTGTTTTCATATATATTGAAGCAATACTTATAAATTGTCACTGTAAATGTGTAGATGTTAGTGCAAATGTTGCTTTATTTTTGTAAATATAAGCTGGGCCTAGTGAAGCTACTCAATCTGATGAATGTGAAGCCATCTGGCCTGATAGGTCATTCCTCTGGGGAGATACTGTGTGCTTATGTGGCTGGATGTCTCACTGCAAGGGAGGCCATTTTCACGGCATACTGGTGTGGCAGATGTATCGAGCAGGCTGATCTGCCCAAGGGGCGTATGGCTGCTATAGGTACAGAACTCTGCAGTGTTATTGAATGCAGTAGTTTTCAGTTTGTGTGGGAGTGTTGATGTTTTTTGCCAAGAAAATGACTAGGGTTAAAGCTTTTATATTTTGTTTTTGAAATGTTTTGTGGACACTAAACTTTGTGATAATAAAAACACCATGATATTAAATTAATTAATTTATAATATTAATAAATCACTGAACACAACCTGGTATTGTTTTCAGCATATTTTATGTTTTTCACATTGTATTTGTATGTATTTGTTTAGTACTATGCAATACAATACTCTACTCAAATAATGACCATTATAAAAACAAACAACAATGAAACTCCAGGTATGACATGGGAGGATGCCAGGGCCACATGCCCAGAGCAGGTACTTCCTGCCTGCCATAATGCCATGGAAACAGTCACGGTATCCGGCCCTGCTGCTATGGTGGAGAGGTTTGTTAGTGGACTGTGTGAGAGGGGCGTGTTCACACGGGAGGTGAGATGTGCAGGCGTGGCCTTCCACTCTCCCTGCATGAAGAGTGTGGTCCCTCTACTGAGGAAACATCTGGAACAGGTGAGCCATAGAGGTTCCCAGCATTACAGTAAGCTTATGATCTGCCAGTACTATGGTCTCATATTTAAGTTATATGCCCCCACGGAGTGTGAGGCATTAGGAATTGCTCTTGTCTGTCTGTTTGTCTGTATGCACGTATGTCCCAAAGTTTGTGTTTTCAAATCCTTTGAAATAATGAGTGTTTTATGCTCAAATTGTAACTGTTAGCTGATGTTATGTGTAAATGTGTTCAAAGAAATTTTGTTTGCCATGAGTATATGGCCCTTTGTCCGTTTTTCGTGTCCCAGTTCAAGCTTGTATTTTCAACGCCTTTTTATCTACTAGATTGATATCGCTAAAACTTTCACAGTTGAATGATTTTTTTGTGTTGATGATTGTTAATTAATGAATTTTGGCTTCAACAATATTTGCAGAATTGTGACCCTTTGTATATTTTTCCCCTTAAGAACAAATTAGAATGTCCCAAAATGTTGTGTTTTTAAAATGTCTATCAACTAAGTGAATCTTGCTCAAGCTATCTCAGTAACTTAATTTGTAGATGGGAATAAAGACTTCAGCAAGTTTTGCCTGAATTATGGCCATTTGTCGGGTTTTCCAATGTGAAATATATAGTCCGAAATTGTGTGTTTTATACTGCTGTTACTGCTTTATATATTTTGCTCCAACTTTCATAGCTTAATAATGGCAATGTGCAAATGATCTTTAAAAAAATATATGGCTGAGACAAGTTTCAGCAGAATTGTAGTTTGTTTATATCCACATTAACAGATTGAGTGAAAACTTTCTTACATTTTAAATCCAAAATAATTAAACACACCAATATTTGGCATGGCCTACATTTTGCACTTTATATCCTTTTTCATCATATAATTTTATAATTAATTTCATATGTTATAAGATAATCCCTGTGAGAGAGCGACCCAAGTACTGGATAAGTACGTCATTGCCAGAGTCTGACTGGGACACTCCGGGAGGGCAGACGTTTTCAGTGGAGTACATCACCAACAACTTGACACATCCAGTCTTGTTCCAAGAGGCACTAAAGAAGATCCCTAGCAACGCAGTTGTCATTGAAGTTGGCCCTCATGATTTGCTGCAGGCCATTTTGAAGCGTTCCCTGGACTGTTCTCTGCATGTGGGCTTGATGAGAAGACATCACAGAAACAATGTCGACTTCTTTCTTGAGAATTTGGGACAGTAAGATACAAAAGAGTCTGATATACTTTTACAAAGTGTTTTGAATATGCTTTTAGTACAAATATTTATGTTGCATTTTGGTTTTAGCTCTCAGGGCTGCTTGAAAAAATGGTAACGGTAATGCATATATTATAAAGTAATTAGATAATTATTTGTACCGGTAATACTTAAATTTTTTACATTTCTGCAAGACACATTTGATTTGCTTCATATATTATAGTGTCTCTTACTTTTCAGGTGTTACCTAAGCGGCCTTGACTTGAATCCACTGGGAATCTTCCCATCCGTAGACTACCCGGTGTCCAGGGGAACGCCCATGTTGTCGCCATTGGTTACATGGGACCACACCCAGTCCTGGGACATGCCCAGTAGATTGAACGAGCTGGTGAGGGGCCATGGTCAAATTCCTTGCACAACTTTTGAAATGTTCAGCGGTAGGGATGGACGAGATGGCTATCTGAGGGATCATGTCATAGGTGAACGAACGCTGTTCCCATTTTCTGGTCACCTTGTCCTGGCATGGAAGTGTTTAGCCCGCTTTTATGGGGAATTGTTTGAGGACCTGTCAGTGATGTTTGAAGAAGTCCATCTCCATCGACAAACGCTACTTAGCAACAAGGGTACATGTATATCATTTAATATATGCTTTTTTAATTTGTACTTAAATGATGAGTGAAAATGTATCATTGGATTTGTTTAATAAACTAAGTATAACTTGATTAAATTTAACCAAATTGCTTAATGTATGTACATTCTACACATCATTTTCATCCATTACATTTAATTTTCTTTGAAGCCTTTTGCATGTCATGGAATGATGACCATCAAATATTTCTCTGCTTAAAGGTGCATCCATGTTTGTTTGCAGACTCACTGCAGTTCCGCGTGACGTTGATCCCACTAATAGGAGAGTTTGAGGTTATAGAAGGTCATGATATAGTGTGCAGTGGTAAGATTAGACACCTGCAACACCCGACACCTGACACCCGCAAGGAAGTAGGGCCAATGTCACCATTGAAAAAAATGGAATTGCAGGTGTCTGGAGATTTGAAGGATGCATCAAACATATCATCTTTAACATATATTTTGTGGTTGATTCGTTTGAAACTCAGCTATTTTCGGAGAAAACCCGAGGTTTTGTCATAGCCAGCTCGTTGTGTCCGTTGTCGTGTCCGTCGCTTCGTTTGTCGTGTCATCCGCCGTCCGCGTCATGCTAAAACCTTAACATTTTGTTAACCTTTTTAACATTGGCTCTAAAATCAAAGTGCTTCCACCTACAACTTTGAAACTTCATATGTAGCTGCACCTTGATGAGTTCTACAAGCCTAATCCATTTTTGGGTCACTAGGTCAAAGGTCAAGGTCACTGTGACCTCTAAAAAAAATTATTCTGACAAGCTTTCATTTATTAAAAAATGCACCTGCAGCCGAGCATTGGAACACGTTATGCTGTTCTCTTGTTGTTTGTGCATTACATGTATCAGTGTTTATTGTACAATTTTGCTCATTGCTTTGTCATACATTTTTTGTAGTAATTAATGTCTTATTGGTTTTTATTTTACAATTAGTAAAGATTTGTTCAAGTTCCATTTTTCAGCGTAAGCTGAATAAGCCAGCTTTTCACCCTGACTTGACCTTTGTAAGTGTCCAATAATACTCAAATAAAATTTCCCGCGGCTAGGTGCGAATGAATACACTTCATTTATTCCATTGGCTGATTTGAGTATAACACCAGAACATTGGAAACATATCCGCGTCTTTGTAACACTGTTTTACTGCATGAAACAATTTTATCTCTAATGAAAAGGCCCAATAGATAGAACAGTTTTACAATCAATTTTCGACATAAATACAGTTTGTGCGTTCACCTTTTATTTTCAGAGAATTACCAGCGCAAAAGCGTTTAACTAAAGGCTATGTTGTCATATTTAGTACTTACTTGCATTGCATTTCAACCCGCGAGGTTTCGGGTCAATACGCGGTCATTTTGTGAAAGTCAGAGTTTATATACAGTTCATCACCGGAGTTCGCAAAAGGGGTTGCGATCATTGTGTCTTACTGACAATAACGTAGTGACTGTAATGCATTGCATTCCAATCCGCAAGGTATCAAGGTCAGTTTGCGGTCAGTTGCAGAAATCTTTATATAAACGCCGTCTCGTAAACTTTGTGCATTTGAAGTCTGTTTTGATCAGAAAGATACTAAATAAAGATATTCGGCGATATTATTGTGGTATGTCAATCATCGATTTTTAATATGGTTTCAAAATTTGCATGATAAGGACCAATTTTGATAAAATTAATTAGAAATATTTATCCATTTAGACCAGTTTATTAAGCATGACCACAATAATTCGCTATACTATAATTATGCAATTAAATAAGATTCGAGTATTGCCGGCTGACCTATATGCACTCGTTTATTTTCATGTTTCTTGTGTTTTTCTATTCTGTAAATATAGATATCTGAGTAATAATATCACATAAAGCAAAATAAGCCACGAAATCTGGCGCAACACCCCGTAATTGATTTGCTTATGATGTAGCTAACAACTGCGCAGAAAAAAGGCATCCGCTACTTTTTATCTCATAGAGATAACTTTTGATCGTTCATAAACATCGACCACAATCAACGCCGTATATCTTTTTTAAAGATATTTCTTGTTAGTTATAATACCAAAATCTTGATGGACCGTAAGGAATCTATCTCAAAATGACTACCTGTTTTTGTTCAGTCTTACCATGTTATATTGTAGCTGACCTCTGAAGAAGTCTACTATGAGTTGAGTTCACTGGGTCACAATTATGGGTCTGCCTTCAGGATGATATTACAGGCAGAGAACACTGGTATGTGCTGGAGGGCTTTAAACACACAGGAGATATTGAAATATTACTACTACTATTTTGGAGCTTTTCTTTATGAATATAGTTCCATTCACCTGATATTAAACTTGTCAAAATCCCTACCATGAAATTTAATTTTAATTGCTGTCTTAAAAATCCAGAGGTTTTAGTTTCTATGTCTTACTGATTGTTCTTCACATCAGACATTCAAATGTGAGGTGTACTGGCCAGTTAACACGGGGCATTATAAGACACTGATTTGTCTATAGAACGGGCATAATTGTCCAATCCCATGAAACCTTGATAAAAATGTGCTACTCACAATATTGTTGCTAATTATCTTCTTATGATTTACCATAGAATGACTTACAATTTCAGGTAATATATTTTGCATTTTGTGGATGGCAGACTTATTGGGTTGGTCTTATATTTGCGTATTTGGTTTCAAAGAGTCAATTGTGTAAATTGTAGATATTCATGATGGTCATAAATTTGTGCAATAGTGGGAGCTCAAAAGGTGCAAACATTTGAACTCTGCAAAAATAAGTGATTTCACAATAATGTGTTAATCCAGCTAATTAAAATTCAGGTGAGTCGGGTGTGGTGCGATGGACAGGAGACTGGTTGCTCTACCTGGAGGGCATGCTGCAGATGAATATCCTGTGTGGACCAATCTGTCCCACCTCCCTCACTCAGGATGGCCTGCCCTCAACCAATCACAGCACAGTGGGTGTGGCACAGCTATCAATCATCCCATCAGTGCATAAGGATCAAACTGACAGTGGATCTTGTATGGGTAAGGGTATCTCCAGTATAACTCTTTATACCATCTAGTCATGCAAAAATATGTCACTTCAGTCGAAAAGAAGATTTGGTTTTGATATTAATTTATTGACTTCATTGGTATTACAAATAATTTGCATGAAAGATGCTGTTTTATTGTCCCCTACCGGTGAAACCGGAGGGGACCTATGGTTTGCGCTCTGTCTGTCTGTCTGTCAGTCTGTCTGTCAGTCTGTCTGTCAGTCTGTCCGTCACACTTTTCTGGATCCTGCGATAACTTTTAAAAGTTATTAATATTTTTTCATGAAACTTGAAACATGGATAGATGGCAATATGGAGATTATACACGTCATTTCATTTTGTTCCTACATCAAGAATTCAGGTTGCTATGGCAACAAATATAATTTAAAAAAAAATAATAAAAAAATGGTGGAGTTTCACCGGTAGGGGACAATATTGCTTGGCAATCTCATGTGTTTATTTGCAAATGTTGATTGCACAATTGGACATTTTCACATCACATTCTTTTTATACCCTGAAGGAGGACATTGCAAAGTAACACTGTTCATCTGTTGATGGAAGGGTCTGTTCTGATTTCCTGTCCCCTAAAATCTGTTGGAGGAGTTTGATATCAGTTTTGATTATTATTTTCCCCCTTGACCAGACAATGTTGAAGTACTCATGCGCTCGGCTGTCGGAGGCCAAGGTCACAATTCAAAGTCAAAGGTCATTTATTTTAGTTTCCGCTTTCTTATTTTGACATGCTGGAATGGACTTAAATATAATTTTAGATTATCATTGACCATGACGAGACAATGTGTCACATGCACTTCCTATGCTCCTAGGTCAAATGTAACAATTTAAGGACAAAGTATTATTTTTATTCAGCTCTGTAACTTAAACATGACTGGAAGTATCATTTAGATAGTTATTTTCCATGAACAAACTGTGTGTCAAATAAAAGTCACAAGCTCCATAGTGATAGGTCGAGGTCTTATTTATATTTTAAACATTATCTTCTATACACTGTTGTATATTGGTCATTAAACCTCCCCCCTGACAAGCATATATTTTGATGGCATATTACACATCCTGTGACAGGCCTTGTTTCTGGTTTGTTTAAACAGTTATTGTCTGTCTGATCATACCATCTTTTGGGTGTATAGTTTGGCTTAGTTTCAGAAGCCAAATTACCCAGAGTTATTGCCATTTCGTTTTCTAAAACCAGTTTATTTTCCCAGCAGTTATCATCTCATCTAAAGTTTTAAGCTGATTCTATGCAATGGATCCACAAATCTGTTCTGCTCGTGGTTTCCAGTGTATGTAGACAAAGGCTGTGCCACAGTGACTTCAGGAGGTATCACCATGCAAGGTGTGGTTACTATGGCAACTGGGAGTGAGAAATACCAGTCCACAAAGGGTACCTTAAATACTAACATTTGTTATATGATCTGAAACTGTTTCATTTGTTATGAATGACATTATGAATATCCATCAAAGAAATGACTGGATCATTGGTAAACATGTCAAGTGTTCATATTTAATAATGACAAATGACTAATTTCATGATTCAGTTAGATACTTTACATTCTAGGACAGATACTTTTTTACATACAGAAAATGAATGCAATCACTTTTGGCTACTGGTTAATTTTGTAATCGCAGAACTGTGTCAATATTTATGTTGAGAAAAAACATTAAAAACATCAAGTCATTGATCATAGAATTTTCTGATTTTGATCAAGGTCTCAAGTAGTCATAAAGATCCTCTGTTTTCCAATAACTCTTGAAGGGTGTACCATGTTTCGCCCCATCACTAATTCGCCCCATACTGGCTCGCCCCGCATGCAATTCAATTCGCCCCGCCTGCAATTCAGTTTGCCCCACCAGGTTTTCACATCGCCCCGCCCATCTGCGACAACCGATTTGCCCCATACCTTAAATATCAGTGCCTTATATATATATATACAACCTTGGTGAATAGGTGTGAAAATATTATTTGAGTGCCTCGTTATTTTGAATGATTAACATTCGTCTGTAACGTAACATATCTTGGAGTAATAACGTGATACAATCTACCTGATTAAATGGATAATAAATTTAATGCAGGAAGCGTTGGCCTTTTTTAACGTCTCATACATCAACACACACGGTAATATGAATGTGTGACAAATGAAATAATAATAAGCACTTGTTTTGTTTAAAAAAAAATAAAAAATTACGCGTTGGTTCACGTATCACACTAAATATATTAAACTTTATAATACTTGTTAGATAAATAGAATTGAATACAATTCCTTCTTAGACAATAATAAGGTGTATTTCTTTTATTCTATTCGATTGGGTGTTTGATTACGGGGAGCTCTTTTATTACCTTTTATACATTGTTTCATGTTGAATTGAAGATACAGTGATTAATATTATATGATCATCGGATAATCCACGGACGCTAAATGAGAAATATGATATATGTATATATCTGGACAATTCTAGTTACAAAATGTTCAAGAAAACAAATCCAATTATTCAGTACCATTGACAATGACGTCGTTTAACGCGTGTTTTACGAGACTTTCGTCCCCGGGCTTTCATCATTAGAAAAAAAAATATTTAAATAAAAAAGTGTGAGTGCTATGGACATTTTATCAATAAAAGTTAGAAAGTTTGGAAAACTAGGCCTCAGTCGCAATCATAAAAAAATCGGACATTAGCTAAAATGTCAGAAATCAACTCGTTATTTTAATATCATAAATACGTTACCTGTTATCTCTAGCTTACCCCTTTCCAAGGGAGTTATTTCATCCGGAAAATATTCAAGCGCTGGGAATCGTCCACCTCTATAAGAATCCAAATCAGGTTAAACATAGTACAATGCAACCTAACAGGAAATCAAGAACCACAACTCATCTTTCCTTTCCGGATAAAACCATGTGCACGCCTATTTTAGGCTCAGGACTTATGTGTTCTTTTCACTGTGTTTTTGGCGGAGTTTAAAAGGATAAAGTTTATTTATCTTTTATTTGTATCATTCGGTTTATATTTCTATACTTTTTGTTGCAGTAATTGTCATATTTCTGCTTTTGCTGGGTTTCTTTGTTTGCATCGTCGCTCATGTACATGACGTCATGAGCACGTGAACCACGAGGAATTCGTGCCTATTCCCCAATAAGTAATTGAGGTCAATTGGACAGCGTTCTTTGTGTTTACATTTTGTGGTTTAACTTTTTTATTTGAATTTATAATCATTAATTTGTTTTTTGTAGGTTCTTTCTGTTTCTTTTATTTCAGAATGAACTTACAGGATAGAGGTTCTTGTGGTCATATCAAAGCAAGGTGGGATTCCCACGATACTTGCTTGGCATGTACCGGTTGCACATTTAATAACAAATGTGCGGTTTGCGATTTGTGGGCTTACGACGTATGGACAAAAGCAGGTCGCCGGAGGACGTCGATCAGCCGCAAACGCAACGAACCTCCATCCGACGTTGATTACCCGGTGACTCCACTGGTCAAGGATGACCAGCGGTTTTGTCAGTCACCGGGTACCGGGCAAGATGGTGTTGTTGTCAGTCGATCGTCATCAGATCTTATGACTCACACCATGCATACCGGCGACATTGATCATGGAACGACTGGATCAATGTCAGACCACATGGCAGCCGCCATTCTACGGTCTTTGTCCGGTGACGTAACCGGTCATAATATGACCGGCCGGTCACCGGTCCGGTCCGGTCACCGGTCATGTCACCGGTCCGGTCCGGTCCGGTCATGTCACCGGTCCGGTCCGGTCACCGGTCCGGTCCGGTCACCGGTCCGGTCACCGGTCCGGTCACCGGTCCGGTCACCGGTCCGGTCACCGGTCCGGTCCGGTCACCGGTCCGGTCCGGTCACCGGTCCGGTCCGGTCACCGGTCCGGTCCGGTCACCGGTCCGGTCCGGTCACCGGTCCGGTCCGGTCACCGGTCCGGTCCGGTCATTGATCACCGGTCCGGTCCGGTCACCGGTCCGGTCCGGTCCGGTCACCGGTCAACAGTCATCAGTTGGGCCTGCCACCGATAACACCAATCGCCGGTCAAGAAGAACTCGGTCTTCATCATCGGCGTATTCTTCTACATCCGATTCGTCGTCGAATACATCGTCTTCATCAAGGAGTGGACATCGGACACGCTCTTCTTCGTCGAGCAGTTATCATCGTCGCGGCGCTCATAAGCGATCACGTCGTCACTCACGGAGACGGTATTCCAAAAAATCTCGATCACATCGCAGCCGATCCACATCTCGACAGCGCAGCCGATCCAGATCTCGACATTGCAGGAAACGAGGACGTCGGCAACGTTCACGTAGACAGCATCGGACTTACCATACGTATAGTCGTTCACCATCGTGTTCCGTTATGGAATCGCATGTTTCCATGCCAAATGTGTCGGTTCCAACGTTGACTGCCACACGTATTGCATCTTCAGGAGCTCATCTCACTACTACGGCGTCAGTGTCAACACCACGGGTATCATCTACAGTATCTAGTCGTGTACCCCCTACAGCTACCCTGTCGAATCCTGATACACTATGGATACAGAATTCAGCGGGACATTTTGTACCGGTCAATGCTGATAATTTACCTTCTTCCGGTTTACATTATCAGTTTACTGACGTCGGGGATGATCATTCGCTGTTACCAGACAATTACAATCCGGTACAAGATATTCTCACTTCTGTTCCTGCTGATTCTATACAAACCGCTGGTGTTGTAGAGAGTGAGGCTGATTCAGATGCAGAATCTAATGTTGAGACGGATCAATATTTAGCTCCGATTGGTCAGATCTATGAACTGATGTTTCGTACTCTTGGTGAAGATTACTGTCCAAGACCTGCTGAACTGTCTTCAAATGCGACGATTTCTGTGACAGAACAACTTTTTCGTACATTTGATCCCAACAGGGTTATTAAGTCGACGGCTCGTCCTGACCCACGACTTCCCATTGGTTCTACTGTTCTATCTGTTCTTCAATCATTGGAATCAGCTAATAAGACTATTCCAAAACGAGGAGAAACATGGAAAATTCCTAAGGAACTAGCTGATCCAAAACACCAGGAAGGTAGTAAAAGTTACAAACCTCCTGTACCACATGCAACATCTGGGTTGGATTTTTCAAAACTTCCGGTTCCAGATCCGGACATAAGCAAGCTATCTCTTGTAATGCCAAGTGGTTCCAATTCAGTTTCTGTTCCGTTTTCAATGTTGGAAACTTGGGAAATGAGGGAACGTAGATCATTAGGTTTGACTAACCAAATTGACTTCATGCTAGCGACAATTTTACAAATGGTGTGTGATTGGTCGAAATCTGTTCCGGAGGAACTCCGTGATTTGTTAATTCATCTCTCACGGACCACACTGGCCTTATCTCACACTTCTGCTTCTTCAATGTCCGAGATGCTAAGGATTCGTAGAGATCTTATCCTTACTTCTTTACCTAAAGATTTTCTGTTGGAACCTGGTATGAACTCGCTCAGAACAGCTCCTCTCACATCAGGGTTTCTTTTTGGTGGAAGGATACAAGAAGCAATCACAGCTGACAAGGATGACCAACTTCATGCTTCTTTAGCTAGAAACAACTCTGGACAACGCCAAGGGGTCTTTAAGCATCCTGCTTCTAGGCCACCAGCAGTTCCAGCATTCAAGACGGCTAAGAGAAATAACCTTTTCTCTAAAAAGCCTTCTTTTAATCCACGGTCAGGTCCTAATAGGCAGTCTTCCTATAACAGACCTTCTTTGTCACACAAGTCTTCTAATAAAGATTCTGGGAAAAAGGGCAAACCCAAGCCGGGACAGAGGAATTTCAAACCTTCTACCGGCAGGGGCGCACCTCCTGCTTATCAGCCCTAGGTCCCTTCCCTTTCTACCGCCACAACCTCCGATGCCGGAAATACCAGTCGGGGCCAGACTTTTCCACTTCTCAAATCGATGGCTTCAAATTACTTCAGACGCATGGGTTCATTCTCTTGTGACAAAAGGCCTGACTTTTCAATTCGAAAAAAGGCCTCCACTTTCTCGCGTCCCTATAGAGCTGGTATCTCGGCATCCACATATTCCAGAGTCCATTCTCGGGCTCTTGGAAAAACAGGCGGTAGAAAGGGTTCAAGATCCTTATTCTCCAGGATTTTACAGTCGTCTTTTTCTTGTTCAAAAGAAAAATGGTTCCTGGAGACCAGTAATAGATTTAAAAGTGTTCAACATGTATCTCCTCAAACCAACTTTCAAAATGGAGACTCCTTCTTTCATACGGGAATCCATCAAACCCGTGCACTGGGGGGTGTCTTTGGATCTGGAAGATGCTTACTTCCATGTTCCTATACATCCCAACTACCGAAAGTACTTGCGATTCGCCTTTCAAGGCCAAGTCTACCAGTTCCGGTCTATGCCTTTCGGGTTGGCGACAGCCCCACGAGTTTTTACCAAACTAATGTCGGCAGTCGGATCACACCTCAGAGTTCACGGGATTATTCTTCTTCAGTATTTCGACGACTGGCTCTTACACCAGCTCGATCGTCAATTGCTTCTGTACAACCTAGAATTCTCTTGGAAGGAGCTCCTCTCGTTAGGGCTCCTTCTCAATGCAGACAAATCAGACCTCATTCCTTCACAGGACTTTACGTTTGTGGGAATGAATTTCTTGACCCACATCAATCGGGTCAGAGTGTCTATTCAACGTATATCAGACCTTCTGATGAAGGTCAACTGGGTTTTGTCCCAATCTCATATAACAGCTCAAGAATTCCTCTCTCTCAACGGTATCCTGAGCTCAGTAGCAGACTTTGTGCAGTTGGGACGTCTCTTCCTACGTCCTCTTCAGCACTATCTCTCAGCTTGTTGGAAATGGTCTCCAGGCAATCTATTAACACAGATTCCAATCCTTCCCTCCTTAAGGTCTCATCTTCAGTGGTGGCTAGACGAGGAGACTCTGTTGGCAGGAGTACCCCTTCTTCCCCCGCAACCGTCATTATATCTAATAACGGATGCGAGCAAGGAAGGGTGGGGTGCTCACCTGGAACCTCTCAGTCTGATAATTTCAGGGTTGTGGTCTCATCAGGAATCTCACCTTCATATCAACAATCTAGAAATGCGAGCAGTATTTCTAGCTGTATCTCATTTCCAATCACATCTTCGAGACTCTTGTGTGATGGTGTCAACAGACAACACATCTGTGGTGGCTTACATCCAGGCACAGGGGGGAACACATTCTCAATCCCTGTATCTGGAAACCAGAAAATTACTTGTTCTTTGCAAAACACTCAACATTCATCTGCTGGCAAAATATATACCAGGTCGCCTCAACGCCCTGGCGGATGGTTTGTCTCGCAAACACCAGTTACTTCCATCGGAGTGGACACTTCATCAAGAAGTGACCAACCAGATCTTTTTCAAGTTCGGTTATCCCCTGGTCGATCTATTTGCAACCAGACACAATCACAGACTTCCTCTGTATGTGAGTCCAGTTTACGATCCAGCAGCGTGGGCAATCGACGCGCTTTCGTTCGCATGGGACCAACTGGACGCTTACGCCTATCCCCCACCCATTCTAATTCCCCAAATATTGGGGAAAATCAGGGTGAGCTCTTGCAGGATACTCCTGATTGCCCCTTGGTGGCCCAGAAGATCTTGGTTCAACGATCTTCTCAGTCTCCTGTACGATTATCCCAGGAATCTTCCTCACAGGTCAGATCTTCTGTCTCAAAGCGGCAGACTACATGCGGACCCAAAAATGTTCCACTTACACGTCTGGCCGTTATCAGGCAATCTTTGCAGAAGAAATGTTTTTCTGTCAGGGCTTCAACCCTCGTTGCTTCGGCAAGGAGAAAATCCACCAGAGCAGTCTATGATGCTCGTTGGAAACTCTTCTCCAATTGGTGTTTTCGAGGGAAAATTAATCCCCTCAATCCCTCTGCTAGACGAATAGCGGATTTTCTCATTTATCTTTTTGATGATAAGAAACTTTCTCTTAGTTCCATCAAAGGATACAGATCTATGATTTCGCATACATTGGCTTTCACTAAGTCTTCACAAGTCTGTGCTGATCCAGCTATTTCAGAACTTGTTCGAGCTATGGAACTTAGTCGTCCTGTATCTCGTACACTTGCTCCTAAATGGGATTTAGCTTGTGTGCTTGGTTCCCTTATTAAGGCTCCCTATGAACCTCTTGATCAGGCTTCATTACAATTCCTAACATGGAAGACCGTTTTCCTTCTTACTATGGCTTCAGCCAAACGGAGAAGTGAAATTCATGCTCTTTCTATCGAGGATAGTCATCTTCGTTTTGACTCTTCTGATGGTTCTGTTACATTGTTGTGTCAGTCAGGATTCCTTGCTAAAAATCAACTCCCCTCTATGGCTTCCAAACCCTTCAAAGTTCCAAGTCTATCTAGAACTTGTGGACATGAAGATGATGATAGACTCCTTTGCCCGGTCAGGGCTTTGAAGTTCTACCTTAAAAAGGTAAAGTCTATTCGAGGTTCTCGCAAGAGACTTTTCATTCCATTAAAAGGGGGGGGCGATGTGTCTGCGGCTTCTATTTCTCGTTGGATAGCCTCGACTATAAGGAAAGCTTATTCTTCTCTTTCATCGAGGGATTTATCCCTGTTTAAGATAAGACCGCATGAATTAAGAGCTCTTTCGGCTTCGTGGGCTTATATTAATCAGACCCCACTATCTGAAGTGCTTCAAGCTGCTTTCTGGAGGAATCCGACCACCTTCTCCTCTTTTTATCTTTGTTCTCTTGAGTGCCAACAAGACAATTTGTATAAGTTGGGTCCTCTTGTAGTGGCTCAAACTGTAGTTTC
Source organism: Dreissena polymorpha (assembly GCF_020536995.1). Classification (NCBI taxonomy): domain Eukaryota; kingdom Metazoa; phylum Mollusca; class Bivalvia; order Myida; family Dreissenidae; genus Dreissena; species Dreissena polymorpha. Next base: position 108,314,333 of record NC_068356.1, on the reverse strand, counting down.
TTCTATGGCGTAAGTACACTGGTGCCATCCGAGAATTAAGTACTATACTGTACTAACAAAGATTATAAGAGGACTTGATTCTACTATCTCTGGCTGTAAACCCTCTATATGGGTTTTGCTGTGATGGGAAAAAATATGCGAACCTTCCCGCCGCAGCTGCAAAATCAGCTAGAGATAACAGGTAACGTATTTATGATATTAAAACAAATTTTCTTAAGTAAAATTCATTTTAATTATTAAATACTTACCTGTTATCGGTAAGTCCCACCTCCCACCCCGCTCATCGCCTTTTTATGTTTGCGTAAAGGAAAGATGAGTTGTGGTTCTTGATTTCCTGTTAGGTTGCATTGTACTATGTTTAACCTGATTTGGATTCTTATAGAGGTGGACGATTCCCAGCGCTTGAATATTTTCCGGATGAAATAACTCCCTTGGAAAGGGGTAAGCTAGAGATAACAGGTAAGTATTTAATAATTAAAATGAATTTTACTTAAGAAAATTTGTTTTTAGCTCATTAATTTTTTTAAAAACAATTATGAGCTTTTGTCATCACCTTGGCGTCAGCGTCGGCGTCCGGTTAAGTTTTGCATTTAGGTCCACTTTTCTCATAAAGTATCAATGCTATTGCATTCAAACTTGGTACACTTACTTACTATCATGAGGGGACTGGCTCTGGCTTGCATTTTGACAGAATGATGTGCCCTTTTTATACTTAGAAAATTGAAAATTTTGGTTAATTTTTGCGTTAAGATCCATTTTATTCCTTAAGTATCAAAGCTATTGCTTTCATGCTTGCAACACTTACTAACTATCATAAGGGGACTGTGCAGGCAAAGTTATGTAACTCTGACTGGCATTTTGACAGAATAATGTGCCCTTTTTATACTTAGAAAATTGAAAATTTGGTTAAGTTTTGTGTTTAGGTCCACTTTTTTCCTAAAGTATCAAAGCTATTGCTTTCATACTTGCAACACTTACTAACTATCGTAAGGGGACTGTGCAGGCAAAGTTATGTAACTCTGACTGGCATTTTGATTGCCCTTTATACATGAAAATTTGGTTAAGTTTTGTGTTTTGGTCCGCTTTACCCCTAAAGTATCATAGATATTGCTTTCATACTTGAAACACTCGCAAACTATCATAAGGGGACAGTAAAGGACAAGTTGCATAACTCTGGTTGTCATTTTCATGGAATTATGGCCCTTTTTATGTCCCCCACTATAGTAGTGGGGGACATATTGTTTTTGCCCTGTCTGTTGGTTGGTTGGTTGGTCTGTTGGTCTGTTGGTCTGTTGGTTGGTTTGCGCCAACTTTAACATTTACAATAATTTTTGCAATATTGAAGATAGCAACTTGATATTTGGCATGCATATGTATCTCATGGAGCTGCACATTTTGAGTGGTGAAAGATCAAGGTCATCCTTCAAGGTCAAAGGTCAAATATATGGTTCGAAATCGCTCATTTAATGTACACTTATGCAGTATTTCAATATTCAAGATAGCAACTTGATATTTGGCATGCATGTGTATCTCATAGAGCTGCACATTTTGAGTAATGAAAGGTCAAGGTCATCCTTCAAGGTCAGAGGTCAAATATATGTGGCCAAAATCGCTCATTTTATGAGTACTTTTGCAATATTGAAGATAGCAACTTGATATTTGGCATGCATGTGTATCTCATAGAGCTGCACATTTTGAGTGGTGAAAGGTCAAGGTCATTCTTCAAGGTCAGAGGTCAAATATATGTGGCCCAAATCGCTTATTTTATGAATACTTTTGCAATATTGAAGATAGCAACTTGATATTTGGCATGCATGTGTATCTCATGGAGCCGCACATTTTGAGTGGTGAAAGGTCAAGGTCATCCTTCAAGGGCAGAGGTCAAATATATGTGGGCAAAATCGCTCATTTTATTAACCAGGTTTTCCGAAGGAAAAAACTGGTTATTAGATTGGCGAATGCGGGCGGGCTGGCTGGCTGGCTGGCTGGCGGGCTGGCTGGCTGGCTGGCTGGCGGGCTGGCGAAATAAGCTTGTCCGGGCCATAACTATGTCGTTCATTGTCAGATTTTAAAATCATTTGGCACATTTGTTCACCATCATTGGACGGTGTGTCGCGCGAAATAATTACGTCGATATCTCCAAGGTCAAGGTCACACTTTGAGTTCAAAGGTCAAAATGGCCATAAATGAGCTTGTCCGAGCCATAACTATGTCGTTCATCGGCAGATTTTAAAATCATTTGGCACATTTGTTCACCATTATTGGACGGTGTGTCGCGCGAAATAATTACGTCGATATCTCCAAGGTCAAGGTCACACTTTGAGTTCAAAGGTCAAAAATGGCCATAAATGAGCTTGTCCTGGCCATAACTATGTCATTCATTGTGAGATTTTAAAATCATTTGGCACATTTGTTCACCATCATGGGACGGTGTGTCCCACGAAAGAATCACGTCAATATCTCCAATGTCAAGGTCGCCACGACTAAAAATAGATTTAAAAAAAAAAAAAACTTACAAAGGGGGTTAATTTTTTTTGGTCATTTCAAAAGTTCAGTTTGAGTTTTCTCCCTTTATCAGATTTTTTTTTCACAATGAAAACCTGGTTTTGTGACAATTTTGTCCCTTGTTAATACTTTGGCAATATTGAAGATACCAACTTGATATTTGGCATGCATGTGTATCTCATGGTGCCGCACATTTTGAGTGGTGAAAGGTCAAGGTCATCCTTTAAGGTCAGAGGTCAAGTATATGTGGCAAAAATCGCTCATTTTATTAATACTTTGGCAATATTGAAGATACCAACTTGATATTTGGCATGCATGTGTATCTCATGGAGCCGCACATTTTGAGTAGTGGAAGTTTAAGGTCAAGGTCATCCTTCAAGGTCAAGGTCATCCTTCAAGGTTAAAGGTCATTTTTTTTATTTTTTTTTAATTCAAAGCGGCGTTCTCATGAAGCTGCACATTTTGAGTGGTGGAAGTTCAAGGTCAAGGTCATCCTTCAAGGTAAAGGTCATCCTTCAAGGTCAAAGGTCAATTTTTTTTTAAAGCGACGTTCTCATGAAGCTGCACATTTTGAGTAGTGGAAGTTCAAGGTCACGGTCATCCTTAAAATTCAAGGTCATCCTTCAAGGTCAAAGGTCAAAAAAATAATAATAAATTTCAAAGCGGCGTTCTCATGAAGCTGCACATTTTGTGTGGTGGATGGTCAAGGTCATCCTTCAAGGTCAAGGTCATCCTTCAAGGTCAAAGGTAAAAAAAACTTTTTTTTTTCAAAGCGGCGTTCTCATTAAGCTTCACATTTTGAGTGGTGGAAGTTCAAGGTCAAGGTCATCCTTCAAGGTCAAAGGTAAAAAAATAATAATTTCAAAGCGGCGCAGAAGGGGACATAGTGTTTCCGACAAACACATTTCTTGTTTGACTTAGTAACTTTGAATATATGGTTACATTTTGTGTTTAGATCCACTTTACTTCTAAAGTATAAAGGCTATTGCTTTCAAACTTCAAATACTTTCATGCTATCATGAGGGTACTGTACCTGGCAAGTTGAACTTTACCTTGACCTTTGAATGACCTTGACTCTCAAGGTCAAATTATTAAATTTTGCTGAAATTGCCATAACTTCTTTATTTACGATTAGATTTGATTGAAACTTTGACAAAACAAATCTTACCTGACATACCACAATAGACTCCACCCAAACCATCCCCCACGCCTCCGAATCCCCCCTCCCCGCCCCCCCGAATCCCCCCCCCCCCCCCGAGATCATCTAATAAATGACCACAACACCTTCACACTATACCCCCCCACCCCCCACCCCCAAAAAATAATTTTTATTCCTCTGGTAGGGGGGCATATAGCAGTTGAACTGTCCGTCAGTATGTCAGTCTGTCTGTCTGTCCGTCCGAAAAAAACTTTAACATTGGCCATAACTTTTTCACTATTGAAGATAGCAACTTGATATTTTGCATGCATGTGTATCTCAAGGAGCTGCACATTTTGAGTGGTGAAAGGTCAAGGTCAAGGTCATCCTTCAAGGTCAAATGTCAAATTTATGGCATCTGTCCGTCCGAAAACTTTAACATTGGCCATAACTTTTTCAATATTGAAGATAGCAACTTGATATTTGGCATGCATGTGTATCTCATGGAGCTGCACATTTTGAGTGGTAAAAGGTGAAGGTCAAGGTCATACTTCAAGGTCAAATGTCAAATATATGGCTTCTGTCCGTCTGAAAACTTTAACATTGGCCATAACTTTTTTAATATTGAAGATAGCAACTTGATATTTGGCATGCATGTGTATCTCATGAAGCTGCACATTTTGAGTGGTGGAAGTTCAAGGTCAAGGTCATCCTTCAAGGTAAAAAAAAATGAAAAAAGTCAAAGCGGTGTTCTCATAAAACTGCACATTTTGAGTGGTGGAAGTTCAAGGTCAAGGTCATCCTTCAAGGTCAAGGTCATCCTTCACGGTCAAAGATAAAAAATAAATAAATTCAAAGCGGCGTTCTCATGAAGCTGCACATTTTGAGTGGTGGAAGTTCAAGGACAAGGTCATTCTTCAAGGTCAACGTCATCCTTCAAGGTGAAAGGTCAATTTAATAAAAAAAAATCAAAGCGGCGTTATCATGAAGCTGCACATTTTGAGTGGTGGAAGTTCAAGGTCATCCTTCAAGGTCAAGATGGTCATCCTTCAAGGTCAAAGGTCAAAAAAATTTAATTCAAAGCGGCGTTATCATGAAGCTGCACATTTTTAGTGGTGGAAGTTCAAGGTCAAGTTCATCCTTCAAGGTAAAAAAAAAATCAAAAAAATTTCAAAGCGGCGTTCTCATGAAGCTGCACATTTTGAGTGGTGGAAGTTCAAGGTCAAGGTCATCCTTCAAGGTCAAGGTCATCCTTCAAGGTCAAAGGTAATTTTTTTTTAAAAAGCGGCGTTCTCATGAAGCTGCACATTTTGAGTGGTGGAAGTTCAAGGTCAAGGTCATTCTTCAAGGTCAAGGTCACCCTAAAGGTCAAAGGTCAAAAAAATAATAATTCAAAGCTGCGTTCTCATGAAGCTGCACATTTTGAGTGGTGGAAGTTCAATGTCAAGGTCATCCTTCAAGGTCAAGATGGTCATCCTTCAAGGTCAAAGGTCAAAAAAAGAATATTTTAAAGCGGCGTTCTCATAAAGCTGCACATTTTGAGTGGTGAAAGTTCAAGGTCAAGGTCATCCTTCAAGGTCAAAGGTAAAAGAAAACAAAATGTTTTTTTTCAAAGCGGCGCAATAGGGTGCATTGTGTGTCTGACGAACACATCTCTTGTTTTTTTGAAACATGGTTAAAAAACACAAATATTTATTTTTATTATTTTATTTTTGAAATACTGTCCAACCATCCCAACCAAGAATCCCCCCACCCCCCCCCCCCCAAAAAAAAATTAATTATTTTTGCATTTTTTTTTTTGCAATTTTGGAAGATAATGTAATAAATGACCTCTCCACTCCACCCCTCCCTCCTTTGTGATTGAAATTGAGATAGGTCCCTACACCTTTAAAAAGAAAAATAGATGAGCGGTCTGCGCCTGCAAGGCGGTGCTCTTGTTTATATATATTTTTGCATTGACACAGAGAAAAAAGTTAATTGTGGGCTGTATATTGGCAGAGTAAGTCCATCCTTAGTAGATAGCCCTTGAGGAGCTGTCTGATCAGGATGGACTTGATTTAAAAAAAACAAACATGACTCAATGCGTCACTTGGGAAGAATGAGTTAACTATTGGGATACATGTAGCAAGCGAGCATGAACACACAACTCGATGCGTATATTCATCAGTATACAAATATATTTATAAAAAACAATTATATATGGATAATCTACAATTGTCTGAAACCTAATCAAAATGAAAACATAAGATGATATAATTTATAATATTTACTTGGACTGAATATCACACGTGCAAGTCATGGAACTTGTTATTACGATCTTCATTGGTCATTCATTCACTGGTCGAAATCCGCGCACGAACCACGACTATTTGAAGTCACTGAATTGGTCCCACTGTGGAGGAAACATCGGACAGAAGTAAGTGTTGTGCTACCGACATCTCACCCTCGTTGTACAAGTCCCAGAGCCTGAGGTACCACTCGTTCTTTTGTTTGACCTTTAATTTCTCCTGACGGTACATCGAACCCTCCGCCACCATGACCCGCGTGAGGGTAAACTTGTTGACCTCGGCATTCAAAAGGGGAATCAGAAGGTGGGGTCGTCTCTCGAGCATGTGAGTTGATGCTACGATGCCACCCTTCACAGTCGTTGTTCGTGAGCGTGACACGTCCGAACACGGTCCACGTGACGGGCGGGAACGTCGTTGAGTTCAACCACTGGTCGAAAATGTATTTCTGCAGCTGCAGAAGCCACTCGTCAGTCAAGCTGCCGAGACAGCGTCGACGGCGATGTGGAGATGGACGTCGTCAATGGAGAATTTATCGGCTCGACAATGAAAGAGGAGATGGACGTCGCCGGTGGAGATTTTACCAGCGTCGACGGCGATGCGGAGATGGACGTCGCCGGTGGAGATTTTACCGGCGTCGACGGCGATGCGGAGATGGATGTCGCCGGTGGAGATTTAACTGGCGTCGACGGTGATGCGGAGATGGATGTCGTCGGTGGAGATTTTACCGGCATCGACGGTGATGCGGGCATTGACCTCGCTGGTGGAGATGTGCATTCCTTACAGATGAACCGAATATTCCTCTGCTCCCGAACAGTCAGCACCATATACTCTACCGCATTTATCCCTAAAAAATTTTCATTTCATAATACATGTATATAGTGCTTTACATTTCCGTCAATTCTATTTTAATTGCATATGAGCGGAAGAATCACGCAGAGACTGGTGCATATGTTGTACACGTCCCACTAATTAATCCATAAATACCATAAACCTGCAAATTATCTCCCGCGGTTGACAGCCGTTGTAGCCAAATTTGTGTTCCTGTTATCAAGGCGTATGTGAATGTTTTACAAATATTTACGTAATCTGGAAATCTGTTATTGTGTGGCTTAATAAGCATATTTCGGAAAATAATAAAAACAATAGTAAATGTATTTGTAAAAGGTAGTTTTCTATATCTTCATTTGAGTTTTATGTGGCTCAATTAGCATATTTCAGAAAACAATAGAAACAGATATTCAATAGTAAATGGATTCGTAAAAGTAAGTTTTCTGTATCTTCATTTGAGTTAAAAAAAATGTGTTGTATTTAACTCAAATAAAAAAAAAAAATCAAATTCAATAACAATTTATACGTTGAAAATTCTTCGCTTATTAAAAAAAGTCAACAATGTTAATTTAAACAACATTAAACAAATTAATTATTAATGATAACAAACCTCACACACTAGCTCCATTTCTGTCATTGTTTTTATACATAGATTCATCATCCTAAATCAACATTGATAATTGTGTCACTAAACAACAGGATACATTTTGGAGACATAAAGTATGAAATGGTTTCTTGCAATTCTTACATTCATCTAGTTACACAATTCAAATGTTAGACTATACAACCACCATTCTAATCACAACTTTAGCAATTAAAGGGGAGTTTCTACTAATGTTGTTAAGATATTCATATGTGACATTTGTAACTTGTAAGCTTCAACACCGATATTTCCAACACTGATAATCCGAAATCCCCGTTAAATCAAAGTATTTTTTTGGGTCTCGATTTCGTTTCATCTTTGTTTAATGTAAAATTTCATGGTTAAACGGAAGAAATCGTTAATTCGAGGTGATTCTGTCGGTCCCAACACTATAATTCGCACTTGATTATCAATCATTAATCCGAAGTAAAAACTGCAGACGCCAATTAAAACCAGCCGCTAATTGAGCGTAATTTCTCACATTTGTTGTCTGCGCGTTGCGTGTTAATTATTTTAATGTCGTCAAAAGCCAATAATTACTTATTTGTGTAGTTGTGCATTCTTTGATCACACACAAATGTGTCAAGTTAGGTCTGAGTAAATGTTGTAAAATCAAATGCACCATATATAAACTCTACGTTTTTAGCTCATCTATTTTTTGAAAAAAAATTATGAGCTATTGTCATCACCTTGGCGTCGGCGTCGGCGTTGGCGTTGGCGTTGGCGTTGGCGTCGGCGTCCGGTTAAGTTTTGCGTTTAGGTCCACTTTTCTCAGAAAGTATCAATGCTATTGCATTCAAACTTGGTACACTTACTTACTATCATGAGGGGACTAGGCAGGCAAAGTTAGATAACTCTGGCGTGCATTTTGACAGAATTATGTGCCCTTTTTATACTTAAAAAATTGCAAATTTTGGTTAAGTTTTGCGTTTAGTTCCACTTTTCTCAGTAAGTATCAATGCTATTGCATTCAAACTTGGTACACTTACTTACTATCATGAGGGGACTGGGCAGGCAAAGTTAGATAACTCTGGCATGCATTTTGACAGAATTATGTGCCCTTTTTATACTTAGAAAATTGACAATTTTGGTTAAGTTTTGTGTTTAGGTCCATTTTATTCCTTAAGCATCAAAGCTATTGCTTTCATACTTGCAACACTTACTAACTATCATAAGGGGACTGTGCAGGCAAAGTAATGTAACTCTGACTGGCATTTTGACAGAATTATGTGCCCTTTTTATACTTAGAAAATTGAAAATTTGATTAAGTTTTGTGTTTAGGTCCACTTTATTCCTACAGTATCAATGCTATTGCTTTCATACTTGCAAGATTTATGAACTATCATAAGGGGACGGTGCAGGCAAAGTTATGTAACTCTGACTGGCATTTGGACGGAATTATGGGCCCTTTATACTTAGAAAATTGAAAATTTGGTTAAGATTTATGTTTTGGTCACTTTACCCCTAAAGTATCATAGATATTGCTTTCATACTTGGAACACTCACAAACTATCATAAGGGTACAGTAAAAGGACAAGTTGCATAACTCTGGTTGTCATTGTTACGGAATTATGGCCCTTTTTTGACTTAGTAACTTTTAATATATGGTTAAATTTTGTGTTTCGATCCACTCGAAGTATCAAGGCTATTGCTTTCAAACTTCAAATACTTACATGCTATCATGAGGTTACTGTACCTGGCAACTTGAATTTTACTTTGACCTTTGAATGACCTTGACTCTCAAGGTCAAATTATTAAATTTTGCTAAAATTGCCATAACTTCTTTATTTATGATTAGATTTGATTGATACTTTGATGAAACTACTCTTACCTGACATACCACAATAGACTTCACCCAAACCATCCCCCGTGCCCTCCCCCCCCTCCCCCCCTCCCCCCCCCCCTAATTTTTTTTTTTTTTTTTTTTTTTATAAGATCATCTCACAAATGACCACCACACCCTCACACTATACCCCCCACCCCACCCCCCCCACCCCCCCCCCCAAATTTTTTTTTTGATTTTTTTTTTTTTTTTTTTTTTTTTTTTTTAAGATCATCTCACAAATTATCACCACACCCTCACACTATACCCCCCCCCCCCGATTTTTTTATTTTATTTTTTTTTTCGCTTTTTTGGAAGATAATGTAATAAATGTCCACAACCCCACACTATACACCCCTCTTCACTCCACTCCTCCCTCCTTTGTGATTGAAAATGAGAGTCCCTTCACCTTTAAAAAGAAAATAGATGAGCGGTCTGCACCCGCAAGGCGGTGCTCTTGTTAAGATGATATCATTACAACATGTATGATACAAAGATGTCGACGCCGTAACTATTTTCCCATCCTTATGTCAAGAAATCTGGAGAAGGGCCCGGTACCAGAGCCGGGAGGATATCCAGATTGGCAGTTAATATAAAGGGGGTCAAGCGGCGTCATAGACAAAAAAGAGGAAGACGAGAAGGGAGCGAAGTCAAAGCTTCAAATAGCAGATAATTTTGGCGTTACTGTCAATTACAGAAAAATGAAAAAAATAAAAGTATTATTCATTCAATCGTAACAAACATACCGGTAAATCTATTTCTTAACAATTAGTTTACGTTATGTGAGTAAAACAATTATTTACAGTAGCGTGTAACCAAACCACGTGAACTCTACAACTTTTTTTACAGGAACACAGAAGTCTTCTGTCAAATGTTTATTTCGAATTATCGTTAATCCGAAATTTTTTAAAAAGGTCCCGACAACTTCGAAATAATATGTTAAAATGTATATGTAATTGTATTCTGTTTATGAAAGCTAACAGGACACCTTAACACACATAAATTGAAAATGGGGCGATTGGCGATAAAAAATATGGGACGGGGCGGATCGCTGGGCAAGTCGGTATTTTCAGCATGGGGTGATAGTGCATTGGGGCGAATCGTCTGGCACCCCTCTTGAATCTATCCCATATGACTTTAAATGGTCCACAGTAATATTGAGAGTTTATTTATTTATATTACACTGCATTAAATGACACCTGTGTTATCTAATTAATAAATAAAATCTATTTCTGGTTTTCTGTTGCCTATTTGAAGGCAGCAGTGTGCCCACTATTACTACCACAGCAGCCTCCCTGAAGATAAGGGGCAGGCCCCCTACAGCTAGATGGGAGATGTCCTTAACTGGGGCTTCAATCAACAGCCACCTTGTAGACAATCCAGATTATATCCTGTGTTACCCTCGCTATGTGAGCATCGGGTCACACCATGTTTCCTGCCTGAGACAACTTGGTCAGTACAGTGTGGAGCCCACATTGGAGTTCAGTGGGATTGACAAGAATGGAACACCAGTGATGGGTCTTGTCCAAGAGCAGGTGTGGTCTGCTGACTGTAATGTTTAACTCATAAATTGGTTGAAATTTGTAATTAAGTGGACATCTTTATCTCAGACAAATGTCCTTATTGGTTGAAATTTGTAATTTAGTGGACATCTTTATCTCAGAGAAATATCCTTATTTGTTGACATTTGTAATTAAGTGGAGATCTTCTTTATCTCAGAGAAATGTCCTTATTTGTTGACATTTGTAATTTAGTGAAGATCTTCTTTATCTCAGAGAAATATCCGTATTTGTTGACATTTGTAATTAAGTGGACATCTTCTTTATCTCAGAGAAATGTCCTTATTTGTTGACATTTGTATTTAGTGGACATCTTCTTTATCTCAGAGAAATGTCCTTATTTGTTGACATTTGTAATTTAGTGGAGATCTTCTTTATCTCAGAGAAATATCCTTATTTGTTGACATTTGTAATTTAGTGGAGATCTTTATCTCAGAGAAATGTCCTTATTTGTTGACATTTGTAATTTAGTGGACATCTTTTTAATCTCAGAGAAATGTCCTCATTTGTTGACATTTGTAATTTAGTGGACATCTTATTTATCTCATGGAAATGTCCTTATTTGTTGACATTTGTAATTTAGCAAACATTTTCTTTATTTCAGAGAAATGTCCTTATTTGTTGATATTTGTAATTTAGTGGACATCTTCTTTATCTCAGAGAAATGTCCTTATTTGTTGACATATGTATTTTAGTGGACATCTTCTTTATCTCAGAGAAATGTCCTTATTTGTTGACATTTGTAATTAAGTAAAAATCTTCTTTATCTCAGAGAAATGTCCTTATTTGTTGACATTTGTAATTAAGTGGAGATCTTCTTTATCTCAGAGAAATGTCCTTATTTGTTGACATTTGTAATTAAGTGGACATCTTCTTTATGTCAGAGAAATGTCCTTATTTGTTCACATTTGTAATTTAGTGGACATCTTGTTTATCTCAGAGAAATGTCCTTATTTGTTTACATTTGTAATTTAGTGGGCATCTTGTTTATCTCAGAGAAATGTCCTTATTTGTTTACATTTGTAATTTAGTGGACATTTTTTTTATCTGAGAGGCAAGCTCCTATGCATCAGTGGTCACGTTGCATATGTTGAGCATTTGTACCTTAGTGGTAATGCCGTCGATGTTTTCCTGTCACTGCTTATGAATTTTCATTTAAAGAATCCTTATATGTTTTCTCTGATATCCAATGTCTCTGTATTGTTGTTTCTCAGGGCATCTGCAGTGAGGTGTATGCCAGGAGGTGTCAGGTGTGGCCGATACCAGAGGGCTGGAGTCTCCAGAGGGCCTGTGTCATCCCAACGGCTTTCAGGCTCGCCTATTATGCACTAGTGGTCAGGGCTCATGTTCACAAAAATAAGGTAATGGGTTTATACACTTATGTAATGTAGTACCCCTCAAATAAAGTTTTTTTTGACTACTTGCACATTTCACAAGCAGTTTAATTGAAATCCAAAACATGTTTTCAACAAGAAGTGTGCATGTGACAAAATTTATATGTGCAGGGATCTACATATTGCTGAGTTCTGTGCTCTTGAACTTTGCCTTGAACTTGGCACATGTCTGTGACAAAATGATGCAGCGGTATTACTTTGGCTATGGATGTAGCAGAAGCATAATTTTTGTTAATTTCTTACTATTGTATATTTATACCTTTTTATTGCACAATATTTGTACAAATGTGTTCAATTTTACCCAGAATTTCAGTTGTCAGTTTTTTAATACTTTTTGAAAACATGGATATCAGTAACACTGATGATGCTTCATGGTGATTCTCCTAATTGATAGATGGGTTAATCATTCCGAAACAAATAATTGTTTAAGGGGAAATAACTTCCTGAATATCACCAGAGAGGACAAAAAGTAAAAGTCACTAGAAAATGTCATATTAATCAAATGCTATAATTGCCTGGACAAGTATTTTAGTGGAACAACCTGAAAATATAAATGCATGTCCACCCAATATGGATGCTGCAAATAGCTTCATTTAAAATGATGCCATATGTATGACTTATACATTTCCATCTTGCTGTTTATCTTGTAGTCAGTACTGATAATTGGAAGTGACATGTACAGCCAGGCAGCTTTAGATGTAGCCATAGATTGTGGGTCGCAGTGTTTTGCTGCTGCAGAATCAGCAGAAAGAATCAAATGGCTTGAAAATAAGTTTGATACAGCCAGACTGAAAATAGTCCTGAAAGATAACATCCACTCTGAAGTTTTGCGCCAAACAAATGGAACAGGTATGTTTGTTTTATTATGTAGTTTAGTTTTTAACCCTATACAATCAATATACCCTGAAAACACAGTTGGACAGGGTTTATACAGGAATTATGCTAAGATTGATGGCTTTTGTGCTTGGTTTGCCAGTTGGTTGGTCTGTTTGTATAAAATATTATAAGTTTGTGTTGCGCAATTCTTCTACATTTCTCAGGCTATTGTATTCAAACTCGAAATGTGTTATAACCATAAAGCGTTGATGACACTTTTCATGCTCAGTGATCCACAAATTCCTGAGTTATGTGCCCTTGAACTTAGCAATTGTTATGGCAGTCACATACAATCTAAGGGTTGTAGTACAAATTACCTTCACATTTCTCAAGCGATTGAGTTGAAACTTGAAATATGTAATTAACATGAAGTGTAGATGTGCAAGTCATGAAGTGTAGATGTGCAAGTTACATTTTTCATGCCCATTTATGTATATGTCCCTGAGTTATGTTCTCTCAAACTTATACATTATTATATTTTAGTTAGATTGCATTGAATGCTTAAAACTCAAAGAGATTCTAAAGTTTTTTCCATCGAAGAACTAGTACTTGTGTTTTTTTAGAAAGATCTTTAAAACACTACCTGAGTAGGGTTCCAACTAGGGGCTTGTTAATTTAGCCATTTAAACCCTGAAATTGTGAATGCTGCTCTCCACTCTACCAGAAGTGCGTCCTGTGTTTCCTGTCTGCAGGTGTGGATATTGTGTTCACATGCTGTGACATGCGTGAGGTATCTGTGTACTGTGTTTCCTGTCTGCAGGTGTGGATATTGCGTTCACATGCTGTGACACGGTGAGGTACCTGTGTACTATGTTTCCTGTCTGCAGATGTGGATATTGTGTTCACATGCTGTGACATGCGTGAGGTACCTGTGTATTGTGTTTCCTGTCTGCAGGTGTGGATATTGTGTTCACATGCTGTGACATGCGTGAGGTACCTGTGTACTGTGTTTCCTGTCTGCAGGTGTGGATATTGTGTTCACATGCTGTGACATGCGTGAGGTACCTGGTCTGGGCAGCCTGCTGAAGAATGGTGGAGTGTTCCTGCAATGTGGAGCCCTGGAGCGTGGTCTGGAGGTAACTGTGGGGGTCGCCTCTCTACTGCAGCGCAACTGTCAGCTGTGTCACGTGTCCCTGCACAGGCTAGACCCAGAGGACGAGGTGGAGGTCTCCCGCTGTGTGGCAGACGGCATATCCAGCGGTGTGGTGACACAGCCCCAGGAGCCCCGCATCTACCCATCTGAGCAGGCAGTAAGGGCCATCGGTCATAAAGAGAAACATCCACAAGAGAATGTGGTTCTTAAGGTAGGGACAAACGTGGTATCGCCCTTCTGAATTTAGTTTATGTTTGTATTTTGTAAGATTTAGATCTTATTCCTCTGATGAAGCATCTTTAACTTACTTAAACAACTGAATATAAATTAACTGTCTGGACAAAAATGAACCAATGTCATTTTGATGTCCAATTATGATAATCAATAATTAAAATAAGAAGCGGGTCTAATCTTAAAATACATTGTGCATATCCAAACTTCCAGTTATTATTTGTTTGACAGTACATTCTCCAGGAATGCTACAAGTCCTCTACTGCTATTTCAGCTGGGTGGAGAAGTGACCGCAGGGCCCCTGGAGGTTCAAGCAGAGAAGAGGGTGCTGTTGTCACCTCACAAGGTGTACATTCTGGTCAGGGGCCGCACACCACAGGGGTTGGCGCTGGCATCATGGCTCATCAATAGGGGAGCCAGAAAACTGATCTTCACAGAATGTGAATGTAAAAGCGCTTGAGTAATGTTCACTTATATTCTGTATCAATTTGTCAATTAATCAGAAAAAAGTAAATTGTAATTTAGTGAAAATCTTCTTTATCTACTTTGTGGTCTTTGTCAACAAATTTTGAAATCTAGATTCTGTTCACAATCAAAGAGAGTATACGTGTCATTTTCGCTATGGGCTGATGCATTAAACATTTAATAGATTTGTGTAAAAGGAAAGAAATGTGAATCCTTGTGTACTATTTCAACATATCAATTTAAACATGTGTGTATTTGTATAATTATATTAGACATTGAGAGTGGTCTGGAGCAGAGGAAGTTTCGACATTGGAAGCAGCAAGGTGTGACAGTGGCCGTGTCTGAACGTGATGTTTGCCAGATACATGATGCTCGAGAACTTATCAACGACACTAAGAAGCTTGGCCCTCTTGGAGGAATCTTCTATCTAATCTTGGTAATTGCTTTATTAACTCATTCTGTTGCACTATATTTAATTTACCCTAAATTTCTTTGCACTAAGTAATTTCTTTAAACAAAGAGGCTAAATTGAGTATGATAAATAATAACATATAGTTAAAACTATGCTATAAATAAGCTTTAAGCACTGTCCGTCTGTAAGTCTGTCTGTAAGTCTGTCTGTCAGTCAGTCACACTTTTCGTGTCCGCTCTCTAATTCAAATAGTTTTCATCTGATCTTTACTAAACTTGGTCAGAAGTTGTATTTAGACAATATCTAGGTCATGTTCGAATATGGGTTATGCCGGGTCAAAAACTAGGTCACGGGGTCAAAAAACAAATCCAAGGGAAGTAATAAGCTTTAAATGGACATAATTATCTGACCTGCCAAATTATATATTTTTGTTAAATAAATCAAAGCGGCGCAGTAGGCGGCATTGTGTTTCTGACAAACACATCGTGGTTAAAGGTCAATGTCAAGGTCATCTTTCAAGGTCTAAGGTCAAACATACAAATCCAAGGGAAGTAATTAGCTTTAAAGGGAGATAATTATTCAATATTGAACATAGCGACTTGATTTTAATATCATAAATAATTACCTGTTATCTCTAGCTAATCCCTTTCCAGGGAGTTAATTATACGGAAAACTTTAAGCCCTGGGAATCATCCACCTCTAATAAAGAAAACCAAGTCAGGTTAAATATAGTACAATGTAACCTAACCAGAAAACAAGAACAGCAACTCATCTTTCCTTTCCGGATAACCACGAGTGCACGCCTATTTTGGCTCAGGACTTTTTCGTTCTTTTAATCGTGTTTATTGTCGGAGTTTGAGGGATAAATTTTATTTATCTTTTCTGTATATTATTCGGTTTACTTTTTTATACTTTTTTTTGCAATTTTTGTTATAATTCTGCTTTTGCTGGGTATCTTTGTTTATAGTGCTCATGTACATGAGCACGTGCACCACAAGGTTTTTGTTCCATTTCCTTCTATAGGTAATCCACGAGGACTTCGTGCCTTTTTCCTCAATAAATAATTGAGGGAAATTGTACAGCGTTTGTTTATTTACATTGTGCTTTAAATTTAACAATTGTATTTTGTCTGTTGTAGGCTCTTTCTGTTTCTTTTGTTTTCAGAAATGAACTTACAAAAGAGGGGTTCGTATGGTCACATCAAGGCAAGGTGGGATTCTCACGACACTTGCCTGGCATGTACGGGTTGTACTCTACTTAAAAAGTGTGCGGTGTGCTAATGATGGTCTTACGACATATGGACACAAGCTGGTCGCCGTCGGACGTCGATCAGCCGCAAACGCCACGAACCTCTAACGGATGTTGATTATCCGGTGACTTCACTGGTCACGGATGACCAGCTGACATTTCAGTCACCGGATACAGGGCACGATGGTGGTGTTGTCTGTCGGTCATCATCTGACCGTATGACTCCCACCATACATACCGGCGACATTGATCATGGACCTACGGATCGATCAATGTCTGACCAAATGGCAGCTGCCATTCTTCGGTCTTTGGCCGGTGACGTAACCGGTCATGATATGACCGGCCGGTCACCGGTCTGGTCCGGTCATGATATGACCGGCCGGTCATCGGTCACTGGTCCGGTCATGATATGACCGGCCGGTCACCAGTCTGGTCCGGTCCGGTCATCGATGACCGGTCCGGTCATCGGTCCGGTCCGTCCGGTCACCTTCACCGGTTCGGTCCAGTCCGGTCACCGGTCAACAGTCAGAAGAAGACCTCGATCTTCATCATCGGATTACTCTTCTCCCAACTCGTCATGGACGAATGAATCTTCATCATCAAGGAGTAGACATCGGACACGCTCATCTTCGTCTAGTGATTCTAATCGCTACATCTCGACATCGCAGCCGATCCAGATCGCGACATAGCAGAAAATGAGCACGTCGACAAACCTCACGTAGACATCGTACCTACCATTCGGATAGTCGATCGCTGTCTTATTCCTTTATGGAATCACATGTTTCCTCACCACATGTGTCGGCTCCCATGTTAACAGCCACACATGTTGGAACTTCAGGAGCGCAGCTAACAACTACTGCTACATTATCAGCACCACGGGTGTCTTCGACCGTATCTAGTCGTATACCCCCTAATGCTACCCATTCGAATCCTGATGTTCTATGGGTACAGAATGCGTCTGGTCATTTTGTACCGGTCAATGCTGATAAGCATTATCAAATTGCTGATGTCGTGGATGATCATTCATCTTTACCAGACAATCTGGCACAAGATAGTTTCATTCCTGTTCCTGCTGTTTCTCTACACACCTCTGTTCCTGTAGAGAGTGAAGCTGAATCGGATGCGGACATTGATACGGATAAAATTTTGGCTTCCAGTAATCAAATTTACGAGCTGATATTCCAGACTCTGGGTGAAGATTGGTGTCCATGACCTGTGGAGACTTCTTCTAATTCAACGATCTCGATCACTGAACAACTCGTTCGTACGCTTGATCCCACCATGGTTACTTAGGCGCGTTCCCGCTTGGATACACGCCTTCCGATTGGTACTACTGTCTTATCTGTTTTTCAATTGTTGGAATCAGTGAATAAAACGATTCCTAAACGAGGAGATATGTGGATAGTACCGAAGGATTTTGCGGAGTCTAAACTTTAGGAACGTAACTACAAACCACCAGTACCCGATCCGACTTCCGGTTAAGATTGTTCTAAATTACCATCGCAGGATCCAGACATCAATAAGCTGTTGCTTACGACGCCTAGTTCATATACTTCAGTGTCTGTCCCTTTTTCCATGATAGAACATTGGGAAAGTAGAGAGCGAAGACCGTTAGGTCTATGCAACCAGGTAGACTTAATGCTAGCAACTTTGTTACACTTGGTTTGTGATTGGTCTGATTCAGTTCCGGAACAACTTCGGGATTTATTGATCCACCTATTACGAACAGCATTATCCCTTTCACATAATGCTGCTGCTTCAATGTCTGAGATGTTAAGGATTCGTAGAGATCTTATCCTTTCATTTTTACCTAAAGATTTTCTCTTAGAACCAGGTATGAACTCGCTCAGAACGGCTCCTCTCACATCAGGTTTCCTTTTTGGTGGAGGGATACAAGAAGCAATCACAGCTGACAAGGATGACCAACTTCATGCTTCTTTAGCTAGAAACAATTCTGGACAACGCCAAGGAGCCTTTAAGCAGCCTTCTTTTAGGCCACCAGCAGTTCCAGCACCCAAGAAGGCTAAGAGAAACAATCTTTTCTCTAAAAGACCTGCTGTTAATCCACGGTCGGGTCCTAACAGGCCTTCTTCCTATAACAGACCTTCTTTTTCTAAGAAGTTTTCTGGTAGAGATTCTGGGAAAAAGACTAACCCAAGCCGGATCAGAGGAATTTCAAACCTTCTGCTGGCAAGGGCGTACCGCCTCCTTATCAGCCCTAGGCCCCTACCCTTTCTACCTCCACAACCTCTGATGCTGGAAATACCAGTCGGGCCCGACTTTTCCATTTTTCAAACCGATGGCTTCAAATTACTTCGGACGCATGGGTTCATTCTCTGGTGACAAAAGGCCTGACTTTTCAATTCGAAAAAAGGCCTTCACTTTCTTGCGTTCCAACAGAACTGGTATCTCAGCATCCACATATTCCACAGTCCATTCTCGGGCTCTTGGAAAAACAGGCGGTAGAAAGGGTTCAAGATCCTTATTCTCCAGGATTCTACAGTCGTCTTTTTATTGTTCAAAAGAAAAATGGTTCCTGGAGACCAGTAATAGATTTAAAAGTGTTAAACATGTACCTTCTCAAACCAACTTTCAAAATGGAGACTCCTTCCTTCATACGGAACTCCATCAAACCCCTGCACTGGGGGGTGTCTTTGGATCTGGAAGATGCGTACTGCCATGTTCCTATACATCCCAACTTCCGGAAGTACCTTCGATTCGCCTTTCATGGCCAAGTCTACCAGTTCTGGGTCATGCCATTTGGGTTGGCGACCGCCCCACGAGTTTTTACCAAACTAATGGCTGCAGTCAGAGCTCACCTCCCAGTTCAGGGGATTGTTCTTCTAAAGTATTTCGACGACTGGCTCTTACACCAGCTTGATCGTCATTTACTTCTGACCAACCTAGAATTCTCTGGGAAGGAACTCCTCTCTTGAGGACTCCTTCTCAATGCAGACAAATCAGACCTCATTCCTTCTCAGGACTTCACTTTCGTGGGAATGAATTTCTTGACACACATCAATCGGGTCAGAGTGTCATGTCAACGTATATCAGACCTTCTGGTAAAGGTCAAGCGGGTTTTGTCCCAATCTCATATAACAGCTCAAGAATTCCTCTCTCTCAACGGTATCCTGAGCTCAGTAGCAGACTTTGTGCAGTTGGGACGTCTTTTCCTACGTCCTCTTCAGCATTATCTCTCAGTTTGTTGGAAATGGTCTCCGGGCAATCTGTTACAACAGATTCCAATCCATCCTTCCCTAGTGTCTCATCTTCAGTGGTGGCTAGACGAGGAGACTCTCTTAGCAGGAGTACTACTTCTTCCTCAGCAACCGTCATTGCATCTTATCACGGATGTGAGCAAGGAAGGATGGGGTGCTCACCTGGAACCTCTCAGTCTAATAGTTTCAGGGTTGTGGCCTCGTCAGGAATCTCACCTTCATATCAACAATCTAGAAATGCGAGCAGTATTTCTAGCTGTATCTCATTTCCAGTCACATCTTCGAGACTCTTGTGTGATGTTGTTAACAGACAACACATCGGTGGTGGCTTACATCCAGGCACAGGGGGGAACACATTCTCAATCCCTTTATCTGGAAACCAAGAAATTACTTGTTTTTTTGCAAAACACTCAACATTTTTATTTTGGCCAAATACATACCAGGTCGCCTCAACGCCCTGGCGGATGGGTTGTCTCGCAAACACCAGATACTTCCATCGGAATGGACACTTCATCAAGAAGTGACCAACCAGATCTTTTTCAAGTTCGGTTATCCCCTGGTTGATCTATTTGCGACCAGACACAACTACAGACTACCTCTGTATGTGAGTCCAGTTTACGATCCAGCAGCTTGGGCAATAGACGCGCTTTCGTTGGCTTGGGACCAACTGGAAGCTTACGCCTATCCCCCACCCATTCTAATTCCCCAAATATTGGCAAAAATCAGGGTGAGCTCATGCCGGATACTCCTGATTGCCCCTTGGTGGCCCAGGAGTTCTTGGTTCAACGATCTTCTCAGTCTCGTGTACGATTATCCCAGGAAACTTCCTCACAGATCAGATCTTCTATCTCAAAGAGGCAGACTACATATGAATCCAGTAATGTTTCACTGACACGTCTGGCCGTTATCAGGCATTCTCTGCAGAAGAATCGTTTTTCTGTCAGGGCTTCAACCCTCGTTGCTTCTGCAAGGAGAAAATCCACCAGAGCAGTCTATGATGCTTGCTGGAAACTCTTCTCTAATTGGTGTATTCGATCCCCTCAATCCCTCTGCTAGACGCATAGCGGATTTTCTCATCTATCTTTTTGATGATAAGAAACTTTCTCTTAGCTCTATCAAAGGATACAGATCTATGATTTCGCATACATTGGCTTTTACTAAGTCATCACCAATCTGTGCTGATCTAGCGATTTCGGAACTGATTAGAGCTATGGAACTTAAACGTCCTGTATCTCGAACACTGGCTCCTAAATGGGATTAAGCTTGTGTACTTGGTTCGCTTACTAAGGCTCCCTATGAACCTCTTGATCAGGCTTCTTTACAGTTCCTAACCTGGAAGACCGTTTTTCTTCTTACTATGGCTTCATCCAAACGGAGAAGTGAAATTCATGCTCTTTCTATAGAAGATAACCATCTTCGTTTTGATGCTGTCGATGGATCTGTTACATTATTATGTCAACCAGGATTTCTTGCTAAAAATCAACTTCCCTCTATGGCTTCCAAGTTCCAAGTCTTTCTAGAACTTGTGGACATGAAGATGATGATAGACTCCTTTGCCCAGTAAGGGCTTTGAAGTTCTACCTTAAGAGAGTAAAGTTTATTCGAGGTTCTCGTAAAAGACTTTTCATTCAATTTAAAGGGGGGGCGATGTGTCTGCGGCTTCTATTTCCCGTTGGATAGCCTCGACAATTAAGAAAGCTTATTCTTCTCTTTCATCCAGTGATTTATCCCTGTTTAAGATAAGACCGTATGAATTAAGAGCTCTTTCAGCTTCGTGGGCTTATATTAATTATACCCCACTGTCTGAAGTGCTTCAAGCTGCTTTCTGGAGGAATCCTACCACCTTCTCCTCTTTTTATCTTCGTTCTCTTGAGTGCCAACAAGACAATTTGTATATGTTGGGTCCTCTTGTTGTGGCTCAAACTGTAATTTGTTCTATGGCGTAAGTACTCTAGGCCATCCGAGAATTAAGTACGTACAATATGGTACTAGCGACGATAATCTGAGGACATGATCTACGATCTCTGGCTGAAAACCCTAAATATGGGTTCTGCTGTGATGGGAAAAAATATGCGAACCTTCCCGCCGCAGCTGCAAAATCAGCTAAGGATAACTGGTAATTATTTATGATATTAAAACAAATTTTTAAAGTAAAATTCGTTTTAATTATTAAATACTTACCTGTTATCGGTAAGTCCCACCTCCCACCCCGTTCATCGACATTTTATGTTTTTGTAAAGGAAAGATGAGTTGTTGTTCTTGTTTTCCGGTTAGGTTACATTGTACTATGTTTAACCTGACTTGGTTTTCTTTATTAGAGGTGGATGATTCCCAGCGCTTAAAGTTTTCCGGATGATTAACTCCCTGGAAAGGGATTAGCTAGAGATAACAGGTAAGTATTTAATAATTAAAATGAATTTTACTTTAAAAATTTGTATTTAGCATGCATGTGTATCTCATGGAACTGCACATTTTGAGTGGTGAATCTACAGTCACGGTAGTGGCTTTTAATTATTTGCTACTAAAAATAGAGATTTACTAGAGACAATTATTTCAAGGGAAGTAATTTATATAATTCTAAATCTCAGATTAAATATTTCCTTACCAAGAATTTAAGTTCTTTTCACAGTTACTGTACAGATTGTTTATTTTGATTATTTATAACTCAAATGATTGATTTGTCAATTTTTTTTTTTAAATACCTGTGGCCTTATGTCCTTAAATACATGATGAACTCTGGCTATGATCTCTTTGATAAACCACAGGCCTTGGTTGTCAGTGATGTCTGACTTGGTCATTTTTGACTGTCTACAGACCCCCCCCCCCCTCCCTGGTTGGATTAGAAAAAATCCAAGGGAAGAAATTAGCTTTAAAGGGAGATGATTTCTATACCTGCCAAATGATAAATAGAAATTTTATTTCAAAGCGACTCAGTAGGGGGCATTGTGTTTCTGACAAACACATCTCTTGTTTGGTACCAGTACTTTGTTTCTTTGAGATCAATTATTGAAACGCTGGAGCTTCTCATCACAAGATAGACATCAACACAATTAATCAACTGTTACTAAAATACGCAGAACATTTTCACATGACATTTTATTGTTTTGTATTGCCTTAATTTCAAATGCAATTGTTTGATGTCATGATACATTTGTATCCAGCATTAATCAATGAACCATTGTAGATGTCTGAAGACCAGCAGGACCCTCCTGTTGTCGGTGCAGTCAACCTTGACCACTCAACTCATGGCATCAAGTCTCTAGACTGGTTTGTACTCGTGCAGATTGGCGGGGAAGTGGACCAGCAACTCATAAGCTTGATGGAGAAGAGAAAGGCAGAGGCACTACCAGGTTTGAGGGAACAATTTATGCTCTACACAAGTATTGTCAGCTTGCATGCTAATTTCATAAGTGTTTTTTTTTAAATGCTCATGTGCCAAAAAAGTGCCGACAAACCTTATATGTTATCTGGATTTTTGTTCAATAATAAATACAAGGGATACAATTTATTACTTTCATTTTAAATAGATTACACTTTGACATTTTTTTAAGCACAGTTAAACTTTTTAAATTAAAGGTTGTTCATTTATCCGGTTGATTACTGGTACAATAATTGGTCGAACTGTTAATGTTTTGTGTAGCCTGTTACATCCCTAATTAAACATGTAATTTTCTATTAAGAGCTGTTTTTGTGTCATAAAAAAGCAAACAATGACAACATGATGTTTGATCTATTTAAGGCCGAATTCTGCATATGGTTCCCTGCAGTGAGGGGCAGCAGATTACCAGTGGGGAGCAGCAGATAACAAGTGGGAACCAGCAGATGACCAGTGGGGAACCGTGGAGACTGGACAGTGATGAGTTGGAGAAGGCCCTCATGTGTGACACCTCCATCGTGGATGTGTCTCATGGGATATCAGGCCCCAGGAGGGAGAAGGACTGTGAATCTGGGCCGTCTGATGTTATTACCATGGTGGGCCGCTTGCTTGGTAAGGAATGTTCTACCTAAATAAGACCAGTTTTATAGACCAGTTGACGAGTGACGTCAACGCGCACCTGCTAAAATTAGACTCCGCCCACTGGTTGGCAAAAAGAAGCCATTTTACCTAAGAATCAGAACAAAAACAGGTAAATTTGTACACAAATATCAACATGCCTGTAAGTTGCAGTGCACCAGGCTGCACAAACAGATTTCAGAAAGGGAACTATGTTTCATTTTTTCGATTCGCAAAAGAGGAGGACAGATTGCAAAAATGGTTAATTTCTGTGAAATGAACCACACTGAACGGAGGCAATAAAGTATTGCTGCCTGCAAAACACGATCAGATTTGCAACGTGCACTTTGTTGGAGGTAAGTTACATCAAATTACCTGATTTCTTGATTTCTTCATACTCTTGTTTGCATTGCTTTTATTAACATGCAAGTTATCTGAAAAAATATATTTTGTTACTTTTAACGTTTTTCCTACCTATTTCTTGTCCTACTGCAATAAAAATGATTAGTTAAAGGATACATTATTTTCTATATTTATTAACAATAAAATAAATGTTTATATGTTTTTAGATGCCTTTTATTTGGCACCAACACAGATCCAGGTCTGCTTGTACAGCAGTTAGAAGAACTGCAGCAAAACTACACTGGCATTCAGAAGGAATACCAATGCCGTCTAGAAGAAAATGACAAACTCAAGAAAGAAATCAATGCTGGCAAGTTTACATATACCAACATGAAAAGTCATCATGTTAAGGCCTACACAGGGCTTCCATCCATAGCTGCCTTCCTTTTTGTGTTGGGCCTTGTTGAAGTCTTCATCAAAAGCATCAGCAAGTTATCTGCAGGTGTCCAACTGTTGCTGGTGCTAATGAAGCTTTGACTAAATTTTACAAACAGTGAGTTAAAGTATTGATTTAACATCTGTCCTACTCAGTGTCTAAAATACTGTCGCAGTGCATACCAGTATCAGCACAAAGTGTAAGATTTAGTATTTAATGATGGTCAAAAGGAAAAGTAATAAAGAACATGCCAAAGTCATTTAAAAGGACGTACAACAAATGCAGGGTTATAATTGATTACAGTGAGGTGTTACAACCTAGATGCTAAAGCAAAGACCTGGTCCAATTATAAACACCGTAACACTCTCAAACACTCTAAAAATTTTAGTTGGGATAACCCAATAAGGTGCCATTAGTTTCATATCACAGTATTGGGGTGGTCGAGTGTCCAACTGAAAAATAACTGAAAAGTCTGGTTTCTATGAGGTATTGGAGCCAGGGGATCTTGACCTTGCAGACGGAGGATTTCTTATTGAAGAGGCATCGGCTGTGCGCGGAGATAAACTTGCCATTCCACCCTTGGGAGAGAAAAGAAACAGTTTTCGCGGAGGAGGTGGAGACTGCTGGACAACTGTCCAGAGCCAGAATATACGTGTAACATGCAATTGGAAGAATTTAAAATTTCAGAATTCTGCAAAATGTCCTGTTAAAACATGCTGATGACATTTTGGAAATATGTGGTGCAATGACTAATGAAATTCCAAAGCTTATTATTTTTTATGCCCCCTTTCAAAGAAAAGGGGGTATAAAGTTTTCACACTGTCCGTCTGTCAGTCTGTCACACTTTTCGTGTCCGCTCGCTAATTCAAATATTTTTATCCGATCTTTACTAAACTTGGTCAGAAGTTGTATCTAGACAATATCTAGGTCAAGTTCGAATTTGGGTGATGCTGGGTCAAAAACTAGGTCACGGGGTCGAAAAAACTAATCCAAGGGAAGTAATAAGCTTTAAATGGACATAATTATCTGACCTGCCAAATTATATATTTTTGTTAAATAAATCAAAGCGGTGCAGTAGGTGGCATTGTGTTTCTGACAAACACATCGTGGTAAAAGGTCAAGGTCAAGGTCATCCTTCAAGGTATAAGGTCAAAAATACAAATCCAAGGGAAGTAATAAGCTTTAAAGGGAGATAATTATTCAATATTGAACATAACAACTTGACATTTGGCATGCATGTGTATCTCATGGAGCTGCACATTTTGAGTGGTGAATCTACAGGCACGGTAGTGGCTTTTAATTATTTGCTACTAAAAATAGAGATTTGTTAGAGACAATTATTTTCAAGGTAAGTAATTTATATAATTATAAATCTCAGATTATATATTTCCTTACCAAGAATTTAAGTTCTTTTCACAGTTACTGTACAGATTTTTTATTAGCTCATCTATTTTTGAAAAAAATTTATGAGCTATTGTCATCACCTTGGCGTCGGCGTCGGTGTTGGCGTCGGCGTCCGGTTAAGTTTTGTGTTTAGGTCCACTTTTCTCATGAAGTATCAATCCTATTGCATTCAAACTTGGTACACTTACTATCATGAGGGGACTGGGCAGGCAAAGTTATGTAACTCTGACTGGCATTTTGACAGAATTATGTGCCCTTTTTATACTTAGAAAATGGAAAATTTGGTTAAGTTGTGTGTTAAGGTCAATTTTATTCCTTAAGTATCAAAGCTATTGCTTTCATACTTGCAACACTTACTAACTATCGTAAGGGGACTGTGCAGGCAAAGTTATGTAACTCTGACTGGCATTTTGACGGAATTATGGGCCCTTTATACTTGAAAATTTGGTTAAGTTTTGTGTTTTGGTCCACTTTACCCCTAAAGTATCATAGATATTGCTTTTATACTTGGAACACTCGCAAACTATCATAAGGGGACAGTAAAGGACAAGTTGCATAACTCTGGTTGTCATTTTTACGGAATTTTGGCCCTTTTTTGACTTAGTAACTTTGAATATATGGTTACATTTTGTGTTAAGATCCACTTTACTTCTAAAGTATCAAGGCTATTGCTTTTTAACTTCAAATACTTTCATGCTATTATGAGGTTACTGTACCTGGCAAGTTGAAATTTACCTTGACCTTTGAATGACCTTGACTCTCAAGGTCAAATTATTAAATTTTGCTAAAATTGCCATAACTTCTTTATTTCTGATTAGATTCGAATGATACTTTGACAAAACAACTCTTACCTTACATACCACAATAGACTCCACCCAAACCATCCCCCACGCCCCCCCAAATCCCTCCACCCCCGAATCCCCCCTCAATCCCCCCCATTATTATTTTTTTTTAAATTAAAGATCATCTAATAAATGACCACCCCACCCTCACACTATACCCCCCCACCCCCACCCCAAAAAAATAATTTTTATGCCCCTGGTAGGGTGGCATATAGCAGTTGAACTGTCCGTCCGTCCGTCCGAAAAAAACTTTAACATTGGCCATCACTTTTTCACTTTTGAAGATAGTAACTTGATATTTGGCATGCATGTGTATCTCATGGAGCTGCACATTTTCAGTGGTGAAAGGTGAAGGTCATCCTTCAAGGTCAAATGTCAAATTTATGGTGTCTGTCCGTCCGAAAACTTTAACATTGGCCATAACGTTTTCAATATTGAAGATAGCAACTTGATATTTGGCATGCATGTGTATCTCATGGGGCTGAACATTTTGAGTGGTGACAGGTGAAGGTCAAGGTCATCCTTCAAGGTCAAATATCAAATATATGGCGTCTGTCCATCCGAAAACTTTAACATTGGCCATAACTTTTTTAATATTGAAGATAGCAACTTGATATTTGGCATGCATGTGTATCTCATGAAGCTGCACATTTTGAGTGGTGGAAGTTCAAGGTCAAGGTCATCCTTCAAGGTCAATTTTTTTTTTAATTTCAAAGCGGCGTTCTCATGACGCTGCACATTTTGAGTGGTGGAAGTTCAAGGTCAAGGTCATCCTTCAAGGTCAAGGTCATCCTTCAAGGTCAAAGGTAAACAAAATAATAAAAAATTTCAAAGCGGCGTTCTCATGAAGCTGCACATTTTGAGTGGTGGAAGTTCAAGGTCAAGGTCATTCTTCAAGGTCAACGTCATCCTTCAAGGTCAAAGGTAAAAATAAAAATTTCAAAGCGGCGTTATCATGAAGCTGCACATTTTGAGTGGTGGAAGTTCAAGGTCAAGGTAATCCTTCAAGGTCAAAGGAAAAAAAAAATATATAAAAATTCAAAGCGGCGTTATCATGAAGCTGCACATTTTGAGTGGTGGAAGTTCAAGGTCAATGTCATCCTTCAAGGTAAAAAAAAAAAAAAAAATCAAAGCGGCGTTCTCATGAAGCTGCACATTTTGAGTGGTGGAAGTTCAAGGTCAAGGTCATCCTTCATGGTCAAGGTCATCCTTCAAGGTCAAAGGTCAAAATACAAAAATTAAATATTCAAAGCGGCGTTGTCATGAAGCTTCACATTTTGAGTGGTTGAAGGTCAAGGTCATTCTTCGAGGTCAAGGTCATCCTTTAAGGTCAAAGGTAAAAAAAAATAATTCAAAGCGGCGTTATCATGAAGCTGCACATTTTGAGTGGTGGAAGTTCAAGGTCAAGGTCATACTTCAAGGTCAAGGTCATCCTTCAAGGTCAAAGGTAAAACAAATAATATTTCAAAGCGGCCTTCTCATAAAGCTGCACATTTTGAGTGGTGGAAGTTTAAGGTCAAGGTCATCCTTCAAGGTCAAAGGTAAAAAAAAAAAAAAAAAATCAAAGCGGCGCAATAGGGGGCATTGTGTTTCTGACAAACACATCTCTTGTTTTTTTCAAACATGGTTAAAAAACACAAATACTTATTTTTATTATTTTATTTTTGAAATACTGTCCAACCATCCCACCCAATAATCCCCCCCCCCCCCAAATTTTTTTTTTTTTTTTCATTTTTTTTCATCTTTAACTAGGTTTTCCGAAGGAAAAAACTGGTTATTAGATTGGCGAATGTCAGTGGGCGGGCGGGCTGGCGGGCGGGCGGGCTGGCGGGGGGGCAGAACAAGCTTGTCCGGGCCATAACTTTGTCGTTCATTGTCAGATTTAAAAATCATTTGGCACATTTGTTTATCATCATTAGACGGTGTGTCGCGCGAAAGAATTACGTCGATATCTCCAAGGTCAAGGTCACAATTTGAGTTTGAAGGTCAAAAATGGCCATAAATGAGCTTGTCCGGGCTCATAAAGCTGCACATTTTGAGTGGTGGAAGTTCAAGGTCAAGGTCATCCTTCAAGGTCAAAGGTCAAAACAAAAAAAAAAAATAAATTTAATTTCAAAGCGGCTCAATAGGGGGCATTGTGTTTCTGACGAACACATCTCTTTTTTTTTTTTAATTGAAATCAAGGTCAATTTTACACAAGGGGGTTAACAATACACATTTTGAATTGTCTCCCTTTATCAGACTTTTTTCAACTGAAAACCTGGTTTTGTGACAATTTTGTCCCTTGTTGGAAGATAATGTAATAAATGACCACACCCCCACACTATACACCCCTCTCCACTCCACCCCTCCCTCCTTTGTGATTGAAATTGAGATAGGTCCCTTCACCTTTCAAAAGAAAAATAGATGAGCGGTCTGCACCCGCAAGGCAGTGCTTTTGTTTTGATTATTTATAACTCAAATGATTGATTTGTCAAAGTTTTTTTTTTAATGATATAATTATAATTTCTTTCCTGCACTAATTTGTGAATGTTAGGGTTCATTACATACCTGTGGACTTATGTCCATAGATACATGATGAACTCTGGCTATGATCTCTTTGATAAACCACAGGCCTTGGTTGTCAGTGATGTCTGACTTGGTCATTTTTGACTGTCTACAGACCCCCCCCCCCCCCTCCCGGTTTGATTGGACAAAATCTAAGGGAAGTTATAACTTTAAAGGGAGATGATTTCTATACCTGCCAAATGATAAATAGAATTTTATTTCAAAGCGGCGCAATAGGGGCATTGTGTTTCTGACGAACACATCTCTTGTTAATAACTAATAATTGAAGCCACATGGACTGATTCTGGACAGTAATCATGAAAAGTCATTATGAGCAATTTGTGACATTTGCATGTTCTTGATGGCATTTGTGAATGATCTCAAGTATGTATGTATGAGCAATACAATGAAATTCGATAGAATGATGTCAGTTATTTGTTTATATTATAAAAATGAGTCCATATTGAAATTTTTATGTTTAAAGGTGCATAGATTTAAAATAGTAGAGTATATTCATCAGTGATATTGTTTAGAGATCTTTATTGCAAAATTGCCATTCTTGCCTTACATGTTATTTATTTCTCATTTTGTTGCACCTATATACGCGTGCAGTAGAATAACAGTTGTTCTTATTTTATCATGTGCCTATAAATTCACAAATAAAAACTAAAAGTTGAAGTTCAAGTAGACTTGTCATTGTTTCTTTTATAAACAACCATATCAAATCCTATATAAGGAAACAGCATTACATGTTTACAAGGGTATTTTTTGTTTAATGACTTGTTTTTAAATTAACATAAAAGATTTATATGCAGGGATACATGCCATTAGTGTACACTTTTTACATTTATCAAAAGAACACTAGCGTAAGATTCCATTTTTAGCGAGGCTGTTTTCGGAGAAAACCCGAGCTATTGTCATAGCCAGCTCATCTGCCGTCCGCCGTAGGCGTCGTGCTAAAACCTTAACATTGGCTGTAAAATCAAAGTGCTTCCACCTACAACTTTGAAACTTCATATGTAGATGCACCTTGATGAGTTCTACACACCACACCCATTTTTGGGTCACGAGGTCAAAGGTCAAGGTCACTGTGACCTCTAATATCAAACTTTAACATAGGCTCTGAAATCAAAGTGCTTCCACCTACAACTTTGAAACTTAATATGTAGTTGCACCTTGATGAGTTCTACATGCCACACCCATTTTTGGGTAGCTAGGTCAAAGGTCAAGGTCACTGTGACCTCTAATATAAAACTTAAACAAAAACCACAACATTGTCTCTAAAATCAAAG
This sequence comes from Dreissena polymorpha, assembly GCF_020536995.1. Classification (NCBI taxonomy): domain Eukaryota; kingdom Metazoa; phylum Mollusca; class Bivalvia; order Myida; family Dreissenidae; genus Dreissena; species Dreissena polymorpha. Next base: position 108,283,756 of record NC_068356.1, on the reverse strand, counting down.
TGCTTCCACCTACAACTTTGAAACTTTATATGTAGATGCACCTTGAGTTCTACACGCCACACATATTTTGGGTCACTATGTCAAAGGTCAAGGTCACTGTGAAAAAAAAAAAATCTGACAAGCTTTCGCAGCCGAGTGTAGCACCCGTCATGCAGTGCTCTTGTTAACATTTTATCAGGGCAGGATTAAGCAATAGGCTAACAAGGCTGCAGCCTTGGGCCCCTGATTCTTAAGGGGCCCACAATGATAGGCCAGTTTCCCAATGTATTATCTTTCTTTATTACAGCATTCAAAGACTCTATCGTAATTGCAGTAACAAATTTCTGTGTGATTTTACCAGTTTCCCGATGTATATCCTATTGTAAACGTTTAGTTCGCTTTGATTCACAATACTTTCAGTTTTATTTCTGTGTTGTATATCCATTCAGAATTTCTCTGTTTATTATGCAACTTGTCTGTATCGCCATGACACAATCTGGACCGTTTTGTTTGTTTGAATAACTATGCTATCTGGATGATGCATAGTCGGGGAGGGGTCTTTAAGATATGTAGCACAATTTTGCTTGTTTGTGTTATCGGGCCTCTGATGTATATCCAATAGAAGCCTATAGGATATTCACTGACTTGTCAGATTACTGACATGAGCCACAAGGATATCTCAATGCTGCAATGACTCTCCACAGCACACTCATCGTCCACTTTCTTGAATATTATCTCTGGTAGTAGATGGTCAAATGCAAAGTTCAAACACTTGTCAATTAAAGGCTTGACAAATTCAGGGTCATAATATATGGTCTAGTAAATATACCTTTGTCAGTGTACACTACAGAATCACACGACTGTTTATTGCACACAAACATCTGGAATTGTATTTGCGTGTAGTACCTGTGCGATTCCCTTAACTTCAAGGTTACAGACTCGAAGTTTTTGCTGACATTTGGAATATCCGACACATCCATATCTCTGTGCCAAGCACAGCATATGATTTCAATCAAACCTTCTGTATGGCATGAGCAAGCTCTAACACTGTCTGGGAAATCAGCAAACAGTGGAAATGCTACATCAATTACAACACTACTGTCTTGCACAACCAAGTTGTCATGTTCCCTTGATGCAAACTCTTGGAATAAGTCTCTGGCCTTTTTCTCATTGTGAACTCCATACTTGATATTGTCCATAGTGCTAAGGTTATAATGATCCATTTTCATCACCCTATCCAGTAACCTAGAAGTGGTTGTTGACTAATTCAGGGTCTTAACGTCATGGCACACAGATGATGTTATACAACCCACACGTTGCCTCTGCCACAAAATGCTTGGGGCCTGGCCTCTAGTCATTTTTTCAATGTTACTGGCCTGCACTGCCGTTATTTTAATGATCCATGATCTACTGGCATTCCCGCTTAATGTCTTCAGCTGACAGCTGGTTCTCTTTTCTGACGTTGTGTTCCTTAACAAGGATCTTAAAAAAATCAATAACTTGTGTTCAACAAAACAATTCAAAGCTTGTTATATTTACTATTGATACTTCAGATCATTTTATGGTTTGATTCACAGTAAATTTGGTGTCAATATTCAGAAAGCAAGTCAGATATTGAGTTGGTTTGTCTTCCTTGTGTAATCCACTTTAAGTAATACATGCAATCTTTAGTGTCATAATTCAATGAAAAGTATTAAAATATGATTGAAAGGAAAGCCCTGGTGCAATTATATTATTTTCATGTTTTTTATGCCCCCTTTCGAAGAAAAGGGGGCATATAGTGATCGGACTGTCCGTCTGTCCGTCCGTCTGTCTGTCCGTCTTTCCGTCACACTTTGCGTTTAGGTTTCGAAAAATGCTCATAACTTCTATGTCCCTTGAGATATAACCTTCATATTTGGTATGCATGTGTATATGGACAAGGCCTTTCCATACGCACAAAAAAATTTACCCCTGTGACCTTGACCTTGAACTTAGGGTCCGCGTTTAGGTTTCGAAATCTGCGTTTAGGTTTCGAAAAATGCTCATAACTTCTATGTCCCTTGAGATATAACCTTCATATTTGGTATGCATGTGTATATGGACAAGGCCTTTCCATACGCACAAATTTTTTTATCCCTGTGACCTTGACCTTGAAGTTAGGGTCCGCGCTTAGGTTTCGAAATCTGCGTTTAGGTTTTGAAAAATGCTCATAACTTCTATGTCCCTTGAGATATAACCTTCATATTTGGTATGCATGTGTATATGGACAAGGCCTTTCCATACGCACAAAATGTTTTACCCCAGTGACCTTGACCTTGAACTTAGGGTCCGCATTTAGGTTTCGAAATCTGCGTTTAGGTTTCAAAAAATGCTCTTAACTTCTATGTCCCTTGAGATATAACCTTCATATTTGGTATGCATGTGTATATGGACAAGGCCTTTCCATACGCACACAATTTTTTACCCCTGTGACCTTGACCTTGAAGTTAGGGTCCGCGTTAAGGTTTCGAAATCTGCGTTTAGGTTTTGAAAAATGCTCATAACTTCTATGTCCATTGAGATATAACCTTCATATTTGGTATGCATGTGTATACGGACAAGGCCTTTCCATACGCACACAAATTTTGACACCTGTGACCTTGACCTTGAACTTAGGGTCTGCGTTTAGGTGTCAAAATCTGCATTTAGGTTTTGAAAAAAGCTCATAACTTCTATCAAGCATTTATAGGGGGCATAAGTCATCCAATGGTGACAGCTCTTGTTTTTATCTAGCTCTACTTTTATGTGTGATATAAGCGGATATTGATATATTTTTTTGTTTGAAACAAATAAGAAGCATATCATACTGGTGGCATGTTCTCGTCATCTGATGCTGTGTCAGTATCTGAGTCATCCTGTAAGAATATGCAAGCATCTGGGCATATTCTTTTCAGTCGCCTAAAGGACTCTTTCTTGCCAATGGTCACTACCACAGCTGGTTGTTGTGGTTTCGTTTTGCGAGCTTTGCCATGCTTTGCCTTGTGGACGCTTATTTCTGGAAGCGGTTGACCCGTCACCTGAAATAACAGCTTATATTAACATTTCAAATGTATGTGTTGGTTTTTAACCAGGTTTTTCAAAGGAAAAAAATGGTTATTAGATTGGCGAATGTCGGCGGGTGGGCAGGCTGGCGGGCGAGCGGAACAAGCTTGTCCGGGCCATAACTATGTCGTACATTATGAGATTTTAAAATCATTGGCACATAAGTTCACCATCATTGGACGGTGTGTTGTGCGAAAGAATTACGTCAATATCTCCTAGGTAAAGGTCACACTTCAAGTTCAAAGGTCAAAAATGGCCATAAATGAGCTTGTCCGGGCCATAACTATGTCATTGATTGTGAGATTTTAAAATCATTTGGCACATAATTATGTTCAACCTCATTGGATGGTGTGTCATGCAAAAGAATTGCGTCGATATCTCCAAGGTCAAGGTCACACTTTGAGTTCAAAGGTCAAAAATGGCCATAAATGATCTTGTCCGGGCCATAACTATGTCATTCATTGTGAGATTTTAAAATGAAAATCTACATTTATTTTGTTCACAGTCATTGGATGGCGTGTCATGAGAAAGAATTCAAGAGTTCAAAGGTCAAAATGGCCATAAATGATAATGGCATAATAATTCTTAAGAATCACCATGAATGAGCTTCTCTTGTTTTGTGAAGACAACATGCAACATATTCTGTGTCAATGCAGCATGTGGGGGTATATGTCACGTCTGTGACAAAGTTCTTGTTATAAATATATTTTTTTGAAAACCTGGTTTTGTGACAATTTTGTCCCTTGTTGGATATTGTATTTATAATCTTAATAAGCTATGGCAATGCTCCGCTGTTCCTTTTTTCTATTTATATCCATATCTTAAGTAAGTTAGTGAAAAAATATTGTATTCATTCGTCACCCAAGATAATTTGCATTCTTCAAAGAAACAAAGAATACATGTTTGATATTCTATAATATATTATCACCACTAATCTTCTCACAATAGCATGATTCCACTTGTTAGCTTGGCTTGTCTTTGCTGTATTATTGTACCCAAGTTTAATAGCAGCTTCTAAATTGAATGAGACAAAGACAGCAGCAATATGGCTGCATGTCTCACCATCTCTGAAACATGTGAATGTTTATTAAGCATTTTCTCTACACCTTACGTTGATGTGTATTTTTTTGTTTACATATAAATGAAAAATAAATAAAACAACACATCATAAGATAACAGAAACGCAATTTACCCTGATTTGCATGTGCAATGAGCAGCAACAATTTAGCCAGTGTGCTTCTTCTTAAGAAGCCAGAGATGGTGCCAATGCTTCTTGTCGTTCACTTTCTGGAAGGGTACAATTGTGGCAGTCAGACATACATGCCATATGTCCCAGTTGGCTAGGATTGTCTCGGAAATGAAGAACGTGTCCCACAGTCCAGGAAATCTGTCAAATGTCCCGGAAATTAAAAAATCCATATATACATGTACCTTATCTTAGGCTTAACTGCACCTTGAATCTGTGTTCCCACTAATCCACAGCGTCTCCATGGCAATGCCTACCCGAATAGGTGACTACGCTTTGTGTCAAAATCGATCAATTAACAGGGGTCCTGTTATCATATTGATTGTCTCATGTTCGCAGTCAAACCGAAAAGGCAGCATTGTTTAATGTGGTTGTTAATTGGCTTTTATATACTACGTTGTAATTTCTCTCTGCGTAAGGGCAAAGGAGTTGTTCACACATCTGAAGATTCGTGCGGTTGTGAATTAGTCATGCGTGAGTCAGAATACAGTCAGAGTTTCTTGCTAACGTCCTGATACAACATAATTGTAGCCATCAAGAAATTTGTAAATAGAGAATAACAGGTTACAGCCTGATCTTTTTGTAATATATCAGGCGAGGCTTGCCGAGCCGTTATTTTATTCGTGCCGAGCCTTATATATTACAAAAAGATCAGTTACCTGTTTTTCTGTTTATCATACCTCTATGTCCCCGATTTTAAAGAAATAATGAACAAAATTCACTAAACTGCAGTTTTAGCGGAAAAGAATATTTGTATATTATATTTGTGAATATTTGTAAAAAATGTTTTTTGCTGTTTGTGTTGCATTTTGTGTTTAAAATAATTACATCTTTGTATCAAATTATTTGATTTGTTGAATCTGATTTGATTTTACTAAAAATGATTACTTTATAATTGATTCAGAGAAGTATGACCATCCTCCACACATTACTGATATAAGAACTTCCTGTTGACCATGATATAAAAAAATATATCAGGCAACGTTATATCAGGCAGATATCGATGTGGTGGTATGATAAGAATTCATATTGTCTTGTGTGTAAAGCCCTGGTGAATGTACAGGGTAGTTAAACACATCACTGTACTGGACATTAGGCCACTTACAACAGTTTTCTTCCCAACAATCGTATGAAATCATGTATGGATCTTTGATAAGTTGTCCATCAACAGTTAATTTCTGTTGATTATGCTGTCTATCTGCCTCTTTTAACGTCATATAATGATCGGAATAACAGCAACTATCTGTGTCTTTCCTGTTTCAGATGTTTGCCAACCAGCAAGTGCAAAAAGTCTTGAATGTAAACAATAACATTCAACTGGTCTATTCATGGAGAAACTTGGTTTGGCATTGTTTAGGTTCTATCAATGTCCCCCCTCCATCAGGCAAGGAGAGTTGGTCCTCCTTACAATGTATTCCTAATATAATTTTCCTAGTTTGAGCGCAGCGAATTAGAGGAAAATTATTTTCCTATGCATAAGAAAGTCTCCTGTAGGGGTCGCTCAGTGTATTGTTTTGGCGGGCAAATATGCTCGTGGAATAGCCATTCGGCTTTGCGATACGAACCAGAGAACACGTAAATTTTCTTAATATTTTATTTTTCTCATGAAAATGATTATCTGCATGAATATATTTTTGTTGTTGTTTTAAACTATATGAGCGTTAATTTATGTATGAGTTATGAAATCTATATCAAAATGTTAATTGTTCACATTTGTTTATTGTCATATGTTATAAATGTGTCATCTGGTCGTACGCATAGATACCAAAATACAAGCTGTATTTTCAATTTATATCGTTGTGTTTGTTGTTTATTTAGGAGACGTATAAGGTATAAGGAACACTTGTTTACATTCAACTTTCAAACTTTCATTCGCCTGCTAATGATGAAGTTGTGCACTTGCTATATTTATTATCTGATTATTTATGGTCTGCAATATTTTTACCTCTTGACTGACATTTCAGGAAGAATCTTTTACATTAGCATAGTTTTCTGACTTTGTTTTTATTATAAAAATATAAAAATCCTAATATTTACACATCAAATGAAAACAGATTTCTGTTACCGTATATCAGGCCTGGAAGATTTGTCACGTGTGGACGGCTCCCTATCACTGCTGGAACTGGGGGTGGATAAATATGTTGCCTTGGAGATGAAACATCTGCTAGAGAAACATGCAGCTCTGGTCTTCAAAACAGATGAAGTAAGATATCACATACATGCCAGACGTCCCGATCTGGGCGGGACAGTCCTGCTTTTGGGCTCCTTGTCCCGGCATCCCGATATGAGACAATTTGTCCCGACATTCGTTATAAACAATATAAGGTCTATAAGTTCCCAATAAAATTCGCTTTTCAAGCTCTTCCTGGCTAAAACTTACCATCGCTAATCCCTTTATTGCCCCCAATTTACAACCCACTTCTACTACTTGAGTGCACCAGTGTTGTTTTTGACACCTTATCGGCGATTTATTGGCAACTTATTGATTTAATCAGCATTCACACCATGGTGTTTTTATGATAGGAGTCGCTAATTGCTATCCAAAGATGTATCGTACAGAAATAAACGCCGCCTGCGTTTGTATTTCATGGCCCAATCAAGTACAACAATAATATTATCCTGTGTATTATACAACCCAAAGTTATCAAACCTGTCAAAACACCGATTTTGTACATCAAACAAATTGAATGCTGTCCAATACACATTGATGTTTCTCACAAATTACCTTTCGTTTTCGACGGATTTTCAGAAAATAGTTTGTACATATTGCATCAATCTAAATTTAGAGTTAATTTACGATTGGTTGAATAAGAATAGTGCTCGATTCGCTCACATCGTGTCACATGATTTACATAGGTTCACGGGGATATCCCTGCACCAATTGGATGTCAAATCGACGCAAACGGGGACACCCCACATTTCAGTTCATGGAGTGTGTTTACTTCTGGAAAATGGAGAACGTATGCGTTCACGAAATTCTGATCACACATTTATCATCAATATTGGGCAGAAATTAAGAGTTTTTGTAAGTAATATACTGATTACTGACTAAAGAAAAGGTGAAATGATTGATCGTTTTAGGTGTCCCGCTTTTTGGTCAAATGTCCCGACAATTTTTAAGGAAAGTCCCGATTTGGACCTGAAAATTTCTGGCATGTATGAGATATCAAAATTAAAAGTCATGTACGTTACGGAAAAGTTGTGACATGTAACAGAGTAACAGCTGCTGTAGCTCCTGAAGTCCTTAGCTGAAGCATAGAAAACATGAAGGGTTGGTTTGAAATACCGGTAGGCTGATTAATAATTGAGTTAAATATTTATGAAGAACAGAATAGAAAAAAAGTCATTTTTAGCTCGGAGAAAACCCAAGGTATTGTCATAGCCAGCTCGTCCTGTCGTCCGCCGTCCGTTTCGTGCTAAAACCTTTACATTGGCTCTTAAATCAAAGTGCTTCCACCTACAACTTTGAAACATCATATGTAGATGCACCTTGATGAGTTATATACGCCACAGGGGGTCACTGTGACATTCAGACAAGCTTTCGTTTATTTAAAACTGTACCCGCAGCCGAGTGTTGGCACCAGTTATTTGGTGCTCTTGTTATTCCCCACTTTAGGCAGAGGGATATTGTTTTGGTGTTGTCCGTCCGTCCGTCCATCTTTCCGTCCGTCCGCCTTTCCGTCCGTCCGTCCGGAGCCATATCTTGGAAGTGCTTTGGTGGATTTCATTGAAACTTGGTTTGAGTATATATATGGATAAAAGGATGATGCATGCCAAATGGCATAGTACACCATCTGTTAATAACAGAGTTATGGCCCTTTGTATCTTGAAAAAATGCTTGTTTTGTGTGTCCGGAGCCATATCTTGGAAGTGCTTTGGCTGATTTCATTGAAACTTGGTATGAGTATATATATATGGATAAGAGGATGATGCACGCCAAATGGCATTGTACACCATCTGTTAATAACGGAGTAATGGCCCTTTGTATCTTGAAAAAATGCTTTTTTGAGTGTCAAATATAACACTTTTGTGTCCAGAAGCATATTGGCAGGGGATATCAATTCAACGAATTTGCTTGTTAAATATTTGGATTTGTTTCATAAAGGATTTTCATGGTTTTATATGCATTTTAGCAAGGATTGATAACTTATTTAGTATTGTGCATATTGTAATAGATGTTCTCAAGTAAACTATTGGCAGCGTTAGTATGTCTACTGTAAATGTGTGTTCTTGTAAGGGGTTGTACTTTGTCAAGTGTTTTCTTTTGATGTCCTTCTGAATTTCAAAAAGATTTCTGACTGTGATGTCCTTGAGATGACTATAACCAACAGGTCACTATAAGTTCAGTGTGTTTTATAAATTGTGCATGTATTTTTACTCATTAATTAAGTCGTATTATACAATTCAGTATAGTTACACGATACATATACAAAACATATTTCACCAATGTTGTAGTTTTTTACCATTCCTTTTTTTAACTTGTATAAAAAGGAACAGCACACATAAAAATTGTAAAATGATTGCATGGAATATTGATACTAACTTTTTAAAAATGTGCACGTTTTTTATTCAAGTTAAATATTTACGTGTTACTTGAATTAAAAAGAAATCAATTTAGCGCTATCCAAGCCAAACAATTCTTACAATAGTCCTTTAATTTACCAGGAGACTCAATGTTGTCCTGTGTTTTGTTTAGATTAGAAGGATGACGGTGCAAGAGCTATGTAACCTTAGGGACAGTTGGAGGCCAGTACCCAACCAGGATCAACAGCAGGTACCCTCTGCCTAGAAACAGTTGTCAAGGGAAACCAATCTCAATAAAACCCTGTTTTGTATCCAATTCAAGAATTAATGGTGTGTTTGTTGAGTAAAACATGTTTAGTTGAAACTCAGCTATTCGCTGTATTAAGTCCAAGCAATGCTACTCGCCCAACTGACTCAGTCGCCATCTGCGTAATGGTCTGGTTGAGGTAAATATGCAATTACTCCATATTATTGTTTCTGCTACAAATATTCAATTGAAACTCACACATGTGTTAAGAGTCATTTTGTGAGGTCACTGACCCAGTTTAATAAATCTTAAGTATAAGTGTTCACCATTACTGTAATCTGAAATGGGATTGAGGCAAACATGCAATTTCTCCATATCACTTGTTTCTACTTCAGGTTTTCAATGGAGACTTCACACATGTGTTAAGGTTTATTAAGTGAGGTCACTGACCAAGTTCTATTACTATGACATGCAATTTAGCAGAATTATACCCCTTTTTAGCTCATCTATTCTTTTGAAAAAAAATTATGAGCTATTGTCATCACCTTGGCGTCGGCGTCTGCGTCTCAAGGTCAAATTATTAAATTTTGCTAAAATTGCCATAACTTCTTTATTTATGATTAGATTTGATTGATACTTTGACAAAACGACTCTTACCTGACATACCACAATAGACTCCACCCAAACCATCCCCCGTGCCCCCCCTCCCCCCCCCCCCCCCGAATCCCCTCCCCCCCCATTTTTTTTTTTTTTTTACATCATCTCACAAATGACCACCACACCCTCACACTATACCCCCCCCCCCACCCCCCCAATTTTTTTTTAAACGGTTAAAAAACAAAACTATTTATTTTTATTATTTTATGTTTGAAATACCCTCCAACCATCACACCCAAGAATCCCCCCCACCCCCCCCCCCCTCCCCCAACCCGAATCCCCCCCCCCCCTAAATTTTTTTTTTTTTTTTAAGATCATCTCACAAATTACCACCACACCCTCACACTATACCCCCCCCCCCACCTCACCCCCCCCCATTTTTTTTTTTTTTGTAAGATCATCTCACAAATTACCCCCACACCCTCACACTATACCCCCCCACCTCACACCCCCCAAATTTGTTTTTTTTTGGAACGGTTAAAAAACACATATATTTATTTTTATTATTTTATGTTTGAAATACCGTCCAACCATCGCACCAAAGAATCCCCCCCCCCCCACCACCCCCACCCTCCCCTCCCCCCATTTTTTTATATTTTTTTTGCATTTTTTTCGCATTTTTGGAAGATAATGAAATAAATGTCCACACCCCCAGACTATACACCCCTCTTCCCTCCACCCCTCCCTCCTTTGTGATTGAAAATGAGAGTCCCTTCACCTTTAAAAAGAAAATAGGTGAGCGGTCTGCACCCGCAAGGCGGTGCTCTTGTTGTACTCTGATATCAGGTTCAGGTATACAGGCAACATCCTATATCAATGTTTCTGCTACAGGTATTGAATTGAAACTTCACACATGTTTGGGGTGATTGTGTGAGCTCACTTACCAAGGTCCATAATTCTGACATACAATTTAACAGAATATTTCTCCTTTTTGTACTAAAACTCTTGTTCACATTTGAATTCTGAAATACTACATATTTCTATATTTAGCATGTGTATCCGTAGTTTTCGCCCTCTTAATGAATACGTCTACATTTTTTAGGTGAAACTTATTCAAAAACCAACATATTTTAAACGTAAATCTGTAGTTAAATGTGTGTTTTTTGAAATAGCAAAGAAAATGGCATTTAAATCGGCAATGTTTTGACAAAATACTGGCTAGACTTAGCTCCCTGTAGTAATCTCTATCATGTAAAATGTGTCTCATAATATCGGCCCTTCTGATTGGTTGCAAAGGTTTGTTATTATATGCATGTGCTTGCTCTATAAATATTATCTTAATGCAAAAACAAAAACTTTGTTCATATGTTTCTTAAAACAGTTTTACATTTTGTTCGCAAGTAAGTGACTTATAAAATAGAAGATTGGTCTCAATGATATCTTGGATGAGTTCGAAAATGGTAACCTTAGCTTGAAAAACATGGCTGCCAAGGGGTGGGGCTTTTAATGCCCCCTGTAGGGTGGCATATAGCAGTTGAACTGTCCGTCAGTCAGTATGTCAGTATGTGTGTATGTGTGTATGTCAGTATGTGTGTATGTCAGTCTGTCCGTCCGTCCAGAAAAAAAACGTTAACGTTGGCCATAACTTTTGCATTATTGAAGATAGAAACTTGATATTTAGCATGCATGTGCATCTCACGGAGCTGCACATTTTGAGTGGTGAAAGGTGAAGGTCAAGGTCATCCTTCAAGGTCAAATGTCTAATATATGGCGTCTGTCCGTCCAAAAACTTGAACATTGGCCATAACTTTTTCACTATTGAAGATAGCAACTTGATATTTGGCATGCATGTGTATCTCATGGAGCTGAACATTTTGAGTGGTAAAAGGTGAAGGTGAAGGTCATCCTTCAAGGTCAAATGTCAAATATATGGCGTCTGTCCATCCGAAAACTTTAACATTGGCCATAACTTTTTCAATATTAAAGATAGCAACTTGATATTTGGCATGCATGTGCATCTCACGGAGCTGCACATTTTGAGTGGTGAAAGGTGAAGGTCAAGGTCATCCTTCAAGGTCAAATGTCTAATATATGGCGTCTGTCCGTCCGTCCAAAAACTTTAACATTGGCCATAACTTTTTCACTATTGAAGATAGCAACTTCATATTTGGCATGCATGTGTATCTCATGGAGCTGAACATTTTGAGTGGTGAAAGGTGAAGGTCATCCTTTAAGGTCAAATAAATGGCGTCTGTCCGTCCGTCCAAAAACTTTAACATTGGCCATAACTTTTTATGTCCCCCACTATAGTAGTGGGGGACATATTGTTTTTGCCCTGTCTGTTGGTCTGTTGGTTGGTTGGTCTGTTGGTTGGTTTGCACCAACTTTAACATTTGCAATAACTTTTGCAATATTGAAGATAGCAACTTGATATTTGGCATGCATATGTATCTCATGGAGCTGCACATTTTGAGTGGTGAAAGGTCAAGGTCAAGGTCATCCTTCAAGGTCAAAGGTCAAATATATGGGTCAAAATTGCTCATTTAATGTACACTTTTGCAGTATTTCAATATTCAAGATAGCAACTTGATATTTGGCATGCATGTGTATCTCATGGAGCTGCACATTTTGAGTGGTGAAAGGTCAAGGTCAAGGTCATCCTTCAAGGTCAGATGTCAAATATATGTGGCCAAAATCGCTCATTTTATGAGTACTTTTGCAATATTGAAGATAGCAACTTGATATTTGGCATGCATGTGTATCTCATGGAGCTGCACATTTTGAGTGGTGAAAGGTCAAGGTCAAGGTCATCCTTCAAGGTCAGAGGTCAAATATATGTGGCCCAAATCGCTAATTTTATGAATACTGAAGATAGCAACTTGATATTTGGCATGCATGTGTATCTCATGGAGCTGCACATTTTAAGTGGTGGAAGGTCAAGGTCATCCTTCAAGGTCAAATATATGGGTCAAAATTGCTCATGCAATGTCACTTCTGCAATATTGAAGCTAGCAATTTTATATTTGAAATGCATGTGTATCTCATGGAGCTGCACATTTTGAGTGGTGAAGGGTCAAGGTCAAGGTCATCCTACAAGGTCAAACGTCATATAGGGGGACATTGTGTTTCACAAACGCATCTTGTTCAATATTGAAGATAGCAACTTAATATTTGGCATGCATGTGTATCTCATGAAGCTGCACGTTTTGAGTGGTGGAAGTTCAAGGTCAAGGTCATCGTTCAAGGTCAAAGGTAAAAAAAAATAATTTCAAAGCAGCGTTCACATGAAGCTGCACATTGTGAGTGGTGGAAGTTCAAGGTCAAGGTCATCCTTCAAGGTATAAGGTCAAAAAAAATATATTTTTTTCAAAGCGGCGTTCTCATGTTGCTGCACATTTTGAGTGGTGGAAGTTCAAGGTCAAGGTCATCCTTCAAGGTCAAAGGTCAAAAAAAAAAAAAATTATTTCAAAGCTTTGCAATAGGGGGCATTGTGTTTCTGACGAACACATCTCTTGTTTCCTTATATGGCTATATATGGCTATAGTTAAACCTTGTTAACACTCTAGAGGCCACATTTATTGTCTGATATTCATGAAACTTGGTCACAAGAATTGCCCCAATGATATCTTGGACGAGTTCAAAATTGTTCCAGTTGGTTGGAAAACATGGCTACCAGGGGGCGGGGCATTTTTCCGTATATGGCTATTGTAAAAACTTGTTAACACTTGTCACATTTATTGTGAAATCTTCATGAAACTTGGTCAGAATATTTCTTTTAATGATATTTTGTATGTGTACTCAAATGTATCCGGTCTGTTGAAAAACGTGGCCACCAGGGTGTTCACTATTCATGAATGTTGGTTAGAACATTTGTTCTTATGACATCTTGGGCTGCACAGAACAGGTCAGTTCCTTCAAATCTCAGGTGAGCGACTTTGGGGCTTTCAGGCCCTCTTGTTATTTTAGCACAATTACAAGGTAAGACCTGATATTTTAGACTGTATGACCTTTTTCAAACAGATACAAATTAAATATAAACTTTCTATTTTTACAGTCGCAGCCAGAAGCACCAAAAGGTATTTCTGTCCCCACAGTCGTTTCCTCATCTGCCATTCCCTTGACAACCATGCAACATGGCCCAGTCCTGGACTCTACACAGCTAATTACCCAGCTGAACTGCAGCACCAGCTTGGGCACCATCCCTGTGTATATCGCATACAGTGATGGTATGGAGGCACATACTTTTTGGTCAATCTGAATGTATTGTGGTATTGCTTGTAAATTCTTGCTTATTTGTTTACCATGTTCATACTTGTTAATTTAAGTCAAATCTTGCTATTGGTTTATTCGTCAATTAGTACGACTGGTTTATGCCTTCGATTTGAATCAAATATGATGTGTTTTGTATCTTTTGTTGTCTTTTAAATGAAATCCATAACTGTGCAGAAAAAAAAGCTAGACGTTTGCCATGACATTAGTATTATTTAACAAATGTAAACACTGTACCAGTGATGATTTAAGAGTGTGCAGATGAGATCAGCCATCTGGCCATGCAGCTGAAATCTCCAGTATACGGCATCCATCCAACCAGAGATTGTCCCCTCATGTCCCTACAGGCTCATACTGGATATATACTGCAGGTATCACCAGTATTCAATCTACTAGATACTAATGCTTCATGTCACTACAGCCGTTTTCTAGGTAGATAATGTAGGTATAAACATTAGCAACCTGTTAATTAAGGTCTTACATTTATTTCTGTTGTGCTCTTGCAATTTAATGATCAAACTGGCAATTAAATGTTTCACAAAACCACAGGATTGTTTACTTTTTTTACAGAATATTTGCCTGAACAATAACTATGAGCCATTCATTCTGATTGGTCACAAGTTTGGGTGTCCAGTTGCCATAGAGATGACTCTGCAACTGCAAGCAGCTGACCTCCCCTTGGTCAAGCACCTGGTCTGTATTGAGGGCTCCCATGCCCATGTGTCTGTGTCTGAGGAGGACATGATTGTGACGGGAGACAAGAAGACCGTCGGTGAAATGGAAACTGAGGCAATTAGGTCATTCCTGGCTGTCATGGGAGTAGATGAAATTTATAACAATATTGTGAGTAAGCATTTAGTGATTATAAACTTAAATGAAAAGTTTCAAATCTAAATTGACCAATTTTTCAATGGGTTAATTATTTCTTTAACATTATAAATAGAGGATATTTGTTCATGTCAGTGTAAGATCCTTTGTCATTTCACGAGTGATCATAGAAAATATATTTTTATGCCCCCCTTCGAAGAAGAGGGGGTATATTGTTTTGCACATGTCGGTCGGTCAGTAGGTCGGTCAGTAGGTCGGTCGGTCCGTCCACCAGATGGTTTCCGGATGATAACTCGAGAACGCTTAGGCCTAGGATCATGAAACTTCATAGGTACATTGATCATAACTGGCAGATGACCCCTATTGATTTTCAGGTCAAAGGTCAAGGTCACAGTGACTCTAATTAGTAAAATGGTTTCCGGATGATAACTCAAGAATGCTTATGCCTAGGATCATGAAACTTCATAGGTACATTGATCATGAGTGGCAGATGACCCCTATTGATTTTCAGGTCACTAGGTCAAAGGTCAAGGTCACAGTGACTTGAAACAGTAAAATGGTTTCCGGATGATCACTCAAGAATGCTTACGCCTAGGATCATGAAACTTCATAGGTACATTGATCATGACTGGCAGATGACCCCTATTGATTTTCTGGGACTAGGTCAAAGGTCAAGGTCACAGTGACTCGAAATAGTAAAATGGTTTCCGGATGATAACTCGAGAATGCTTACGCCTAGGATCATGAAACTTCATAGGTACATTGATCATGAGTGGCATATGACCCCTATTGATTTTCAGGTCACTAGGTCAAAGGTCAAGGTCACAGTGACTTGAAACAGTAAAATGGTTTCCGGATGATCACTCAAGAATGCTTACGCCTAGGATCATGAAACTTCATAGGTACATTGATCATAACTGGCAGATGACCCCTATTGATTTTCAGGTTACTTGGTCAAAGGTCAAGGTCACAGTGACTCTAAACAGTAAAATAGTTTCCGGATGTGAACTCAAGAATGCTTATGCCGAGGATCATGAAACTTCATAGGTACATTGATCATGACTGGCAGATGACCCCTATTGATTTTCAGGTCACTAGGTCAAAGGTCAAGGTCACAGTGACTCCAAACAATAAAATGGTTTCCAGGTGATAACTCAAGAATGCTTAGGCCTAGGATCATGAAACTTCATAGGAACATTGATCATGACTGGCAAATGACCCCTATTGATTTTCAGGTCACTAGGTCAAAGGTCAAGGTCACAGTGACTTGAAACAGTAAAATGGTTTCCGGATGATAACTCAAGAATGTTTACGCCTCGGATCATGAAACTTCAAAGGTACATTGATCATGACTGGCAGATGACCTCTATTGATTTTCAGGTCACTAGGTCAAAGGTCAAGGTCACAGTGACTTGAAACAATAAAATGGTTTCCGGATGATAATTCAAGAATGCTTAGGAGTAGCATCATGAAACTTCATAGGTACATTGATCATGACTGGCAGATGACCCCTATTGATTTTCTGGTCACTAGGTCAAAGGTCAAGGTCACAGTGACTCGAAACAGTAAAATGGTTTCCGGGTGATAACTCAAGAATACTTAGGCCTAGGATCATGAAACTTCATAGGTACATTTATCATGACTGGCAGATGACCCCTATTGATTTTCAGGTCACTAGGTCAAAGGTCAAGGTCACAGTGACATAAAACGTATTCACACAATGGCTGCCACTACAACTGACAGCCCATATGGGGGGGCATGCATGTTTCACAAACTGCCCTTGTTTTTTTTATGATCATGAGTGAAATAACAAACGATCTTAAACTTTCTTTTTCTTTTATGCCCCTTTTTCAAGAAAATAATTAACGTCATTAGTGTTTGCATCATCCTCCGCCGAAAGAAAAAGTCCAATATTTGATGGTTTACGAGTAAAAAAAGCTGAAAGGTTTTAACATTTTATTGCTCTTGTTAAAGTAAGCAAATAAAGTAAAGCATAAAATACTGCTAGTGTAAAAACATTTACTGAACAGTACATGTCCGTGATTGAAGTAGGTCAAACAAGGGAAGTAAATCTTGATATCATAATCTAAAAATAGAAAAAAGAGTTCCGAAAATTTATTTTCACCAGAGAAAGTATCAATTTGTTTACTTTCACTGCTGTTATTTCACTGCAGAAATGTCATATTTTATCATAAGGTATAAAAGAAATAAATGTATATCATCTTATCTTTTTATGCCCCCGGTAGGGTGGCATAAAGCAGTCAGTCTGTCCGTCTGTCCAAAAACTTTATTGACCATAACTTTTGCAATATTGAAGATAGCAACTTGATATTTGGCATGCATGTGTATCTCATGGAGCTGAACATTTTGAGTGGTGAAAGGTGAAGGCGAAGGTCATCCTTCAAGGTCAAATGTCAAATATATGGCGTCTGTCCATCAGAAAACTTTTACATTGGCCATAACTTTTTCAATATTGAAGATAGAAACTTGATATTTGGCATGCATGTGCATCTCACGGAGCTGCACATTTTGAGTGGTGAAAGGTGAAGGTCATCCTTCAAGGTCAAATGTCTAATATATGGCGTCTGTCCGTCCGTCCAAAAACTTTAACATTGGTCATAACTTTTTCACTATTGAAGATAGCAACTTGATATTTGGTATGCATGTGTATCTCATGGAGCTGCACATTTTGTATGGTGAAAGGTCAAGGTCATCCTTCAAGGTCAAAGGTAAAAAAAAAAATTCAAGGGAAGTAACAAGCTTTAAAGGGAGATAATTTTTATTTATCATTTGGCAGTTACAGATCATTTTTACAAGGGAAGTAATATTTTTTATTATATCCCTTTGCAAAATATTACTTCCCTTGTAAAAATGATCTGTACCTGCCAAATGATAATTTTTTTTAATTAATCAAAGCGGTGCAGTAGGGGGCATTGTATTTCTGACGAACACATCTCTTAATTAGTAATTTTCTATGAGTGTTTTTAGATTTGGCCTTGTCCTCCTGTCCTTCCTTCAATCAGATATTTTGTTTTTGCATGTAGCTTTAAACGTTTTATTGCTAGAGTAATGATCTTTACAAACAGATATGCCATCGTGAGTAATTGTGCATAGTCCATATTTGGGTTAAAATGGTGTTGAAATACCTGGACTGATGGCCCCTTTTTAGCACAAAAGAGAGACTTTTATAACTTGTATAGTGCCTACACAAAAGCATGTTATCTTATGATCAGGCACTGTGATCTAGAATTTCCTTTTTACCTGATAACTCACTTTCAGACAATGGATAGTCTAGATG
The DNA here is from genome assembly GCF_020536995.1 of Dreissena polymorpha. NCBI lineage: Eukaryota > Metazoa > Mollusca > Bivalvia > Myida > Dreissenidae > Dreissena > Dreissena polymorpha. The sequence goes on along the minus strand of NC_068356.1, from coordinate 108,265,705 downwards.
ATCTGAATGATGAAGCTCTTTTGGAGAAGATTCATGTAGCCATTAGGACCTCCGAACTGAAGAGTGTTCATAGAGTTGCCTCTCTTGATCTCAAAGAGGATCAACTCCAGGACATGCTGTATGCCTATGTGCAGCAGTACCAAAACATGTGTCTGTACCAACCTGACTCGGTCTCCAAGATAGGTGTAACCCTGATTAGGGGACGTCAGCCAACAGGAGCCAAAATACTAAGGGACTACTCACTTTCTAAGGTGAGATGTCTCTGGCTTCTGCTAGTTCTTACAAGAACAGTGCTTTCAATATTATATGCATTGAAGATCTGTGATAAGGTTAAAACATATATTATGTTACAAATCATAGTGACTATTAAGTTAAAGCTATTGTGAAATGAATAGAATTACTGAAATGTACTTATCATTGAGGCTGGCAATAAGCAAATGCACTTCTTTAAAAGTTGGATTATTGTACAAATTCTGCTGTACAATGTTTAATGGGAAAGGTCCGAGAAAATCAATTCCTCAATTTCACTGGTGTATTTGTTGTCACGGCTATTAGATATGTCTTGCAGGTATATGAGGATGGAGTGTCTGTGCACATCCTGAACACAGAGTGTGGGGGTCTGCTAGCCGGGGAGATGTGCAGCGAGGTGGCCAGTACCATCAATGCCATCATTGACAAGGTCAAGGTCACAGTGTGACTCCAGGATGTTAGGGCATGGACAGCTGACATAAACATCCTTACGTGACTTTGACTATTTGTTGCGTGAAAGCATGGTGGCAGATATTGTGTTACTTAGCACTTATTTATAACAACTTTACATGCTTCACCATTTCAGTCATCGTAAATTTGTACTTTGCCTAGTCAAAATAATTCGTAAAAAAACTTAATTATCATACACAAGTTCATGTTAATTTGGAAATAGTTAAATTTTCATGTTGCATGTGATTTTGATTGATATGTTTTTGGAATATTGATGTTTACATCGTCACTTTTAGAGTCTGGCTTTGAAGGTGGTGGGTCATTTAGATTTCTTCTGTAATTCTGACCATCCAATTTTTATGCTCCCCATATATATATATATATATGGGTAGCATATCGTTGCCAGTTTGTACTTCCGTACTTCCTTCTGTCACACTTTTGTTACAGTTTCCCATAGCGCCTTTAATATTTTACCGATCTCTTATATATTTGGCATGTAGGTACCTTGCATGGACCTCTACCTTTTGATGAGGTTTGAGGTCACTGGGGTCAAGGTCACCAAGGCTAATAATAGATTTTTCCGTCACATTTTTGTTACAGTTTCTCATAGCGCCTTCAATATTTAACCTATGTCTTACATATTTGGCATGTAGGTACTTTGCAAAGACCTCTACCTTTTGATGAGGTTTGACATTACTGGGGTCAAGGTCACCGAGGCTAATAATAGATTTTCTGTCACACTTTTTTTTACAGTTCCTCATAGCGCCTTCAATATTTTACCGATCTCTTGCATATTTGGCATGTAGGTACCTTGCATGGACCTCTACCTTTTGATGAGGTTTGATGTCACTGGGGTCAAGGTCACCAAGGCTTTTAATAGATTTTATCAAGGTCACACTTTGGTTACAGTTTCTCATAGCGCCTTCAATATTTGACCGATCTCTTATATATTTGGCATGTAGGTACCTTGCATGGACCTCTACCTTTTGACGAGGTTTGAGGTCACTGGGGTCAAGGTCACTGAGGCTAATAATAGATTTTCTCAAGGTCACGCTTTTTTTTCCACACAATTAACCCAAATATTGACAAAGCATTATTGGGGAGCATCCATCAGTTTTACTGATATCCTTATTTGTGTTGATCATAACTTAAATCGTATAAGTGTGACAGAGATATTAAATTTTGCAAATTTATTAGCAAGTATTTGTAGGTATTTGAAAAATACATTGCCTAATAGGGTGCCAAATGGCTAGTTCCGTTTCAGTATTTCATATTAGACACTCAAGCAGTTATTTCTATTACGGCATTAAATATACATTTCATGCCAAAATTTGTTTCAATCATTTACATCAATAAAACAATAAAAAATTACAAATTAAAAATATGTGTGCAAGTCTAAGAATTTCAAAGGTAACTCAGTAAAATGGGGCCCAAATGAAATAAAAACAATTAAAAGTGTATTTGTGTAATATTCGTTTTTGTTGGTTCATTGGTCTACATTGAATGTAGTTGCTGATTTGAAGAAAACAACAAACCTGACTATACCATGTAGTCAAATATTGAAAATGTCGTCACAAATGCATTGTTACATCCCTATGATTGTGTGTCTCAGACCTTAAGTACTGTTTTCATTCTGAGTTCTTGTACATTGATTTGTTCATAATCATAAAACATATGAGCCATTCTCATTAAAATATCAGCTCTTGTTGCTATAAATACAGTTAAAGTAGGAAACATTGCCACTACCTTCCATCCTATCAGCATAACATCTTGTCAAATAAAACTGAACAGCATGCTTTTGTTTGTGTTTATTTGCTGTCTACTCAAACATAGATAAATAACAGTATAAAAGTAACAGATGAGTAAACAGAGGGCAAGATGGGAAACAAAATAACAGAAATATGGCATGTAAAAGGACACCGAGGCAACAAGTCATCAAGAAGACTGCTTGAGCACATTATCTGATACTCCGGACATCATTTGAGGGCCCATATAACGCCGTTCATATACACAATACTTTAGAATAAAGACCAATGGTGAAACTTTTCTTTTTCATGAATATTAATCACATCTCAAATGATATCAGGCAAAGATTATCAATATACATGCTCATTGATAGATCTTCGCAGAAGTCAATGCTTATTAACAGATTGCTATTGAAAAATATTAAGATAGGCTATGTTGCTTTTCTTATATACAAATTGTTCTTCCACCTAATAATGTAGTTAAGGTGGTAAAACAAAAAAGTTATGACTCGACATAAACACGCTGTCAGAACATTACAAAGTTTAGAATAATATGTGCACATGGTGGGAAGGTTTGAGAATGTATTTACGAAAACTCTTGAGGGAAAACAAGTTTACAGATTGTTCTGTCATTTTTACATCAAGAAATTAGGAACACTTCTAACATGTTCAACATTTGACATCAGAAATGCTCAGTCTTACAAACAGCTCAAGCTTTCCTGTAGAAGCGTTGTGAACATGACTTGTGTGAGGATAGTACATGAAATCATTTCTATGCCCATTCGTTCCTGAAACGGTTTCAAGTAAGGTAGTTGTAAGTTGCGTTACGTTTAACTGTATTTTTTAACTGTTCTTGTTGCAAACTATACATTCTAAATTGAAACAAAAGGCCATGGAGTTCTAGCTGGAGTTAAGGTAATATAGTCAAATTTTTCCCAAAGACCTAGTTTTTGGACTCACTTGACACAGATTTGAGCATTTCCTGTGTTCCACCATGCCCTAAATGTTTTTTTTTGTAAGATTTGGAAAGTGACATAGTTTTTGGACGCATGTGAACCAGATTTGAACTCTTCCTAGATATTGTTAGCATTCTCACAAAGTTTCATCACTATAAAGTTATAAATGTGGCTATGAGAGTGTTAACAAGGTTTGTCTAACATTTGACCTAGTGACCCAGTTTTTGGACAAACGTTACCCAGGATTAATGTCAGCTTTGATATTGTAAAGATAAACATTCTGAAGTTCTATTAAGGTTGGGTGAAAATGTGGCCTCTAGTGCAATAGCAAGCTTAAATTTGGCGACACATGATGCCCTATGCCACGCTCTGTGCTTGGATGAGCTAAAAAATACAAATTTATAATATTGCAGATTGGAACAACTTGAACATTGTACATTGTTTTTTTTTCTGATGACATACCTGACAAAAATAAGTCCATAAGACAAGCAAGGATCATTCTGCCCTTGACTTTGGTTGACTTTTGTTTCCTTTTAACTATGGCACACAGGATTGGAATGTTACTGCATGATATGTTTCAAATGAACAGCCATGTCCTATGATTAAGTAACACATTTTACAACTGCTTATATAGGCACATAGATTATTTTGTATCAAAGATTTTCTTTTTCATCTAAAGCAGGCCAAAAACGCAATTGTAAGAACTAACACAACGTGCCAACTGCCTTTGATTAGACTTATAAGCAAAAAATGATTTCAATTAAATGATGTGATAAATTATCCAGTCAAATCACAAATGCCGTAGTTAAATTTACACAAATATCTTCTCAATAGTCTTAACAAAAAATATGCAAAAAACGCTGTAAACACTAAAGTTATTTATTTTGTGCACATTTAAATTAGACCATAATCATATTGTATTTACAATATATTCTGAAACATCTGATTTTCAAATGTTAAAGTAAAACAGAACATGTGTCTTTCTTGTCGAGACAAAAGGCATGGTAAGCACCAAACTGAGATCATTCAAAAACAGGGTTTTATTTCTTTTGCCTTTAAAGTTGCATGTAAAACTGAGGTTAAAATAATCCATTTTATGTATCTTAGACAGGACAAGAAAACACAAATGGCTAAAGTTGCCAAAAACAGTGAAATTGTTCGATTGATATAAAATGGTACAATTTTTTATATATATAATGTCATGAATATAAAGTGAGCATTTTAACAAACATTAGCCATGCCAACATACTCAACTATTCACTCTGTCCTGTGACATATACATGCTAGGTTTCACTTGAAAAACAGAATCTGTAGAATACTTAAATAGTTTTAGATGCATTGTAGATCCATGCAACTATTAACAGTATCTTAATACAGAATGGGCATACATGTATTTCTGCTGAAAAAAAACGGTCAGGTTTTGATCACTTATTATAAGACTCCAAAGACAAGTGTGAAGTTTCCATTGAGTAGCAATAGTATTTGCAGAGATATGCACATGTTGCACGCAATCCTTTCCCTGTGTTCTGCTGAAGACAAGTGGGTGAATGGTATAGCCCTAAATACTGGATACATAGTCAAGCTATGAAGTAAAACAACATAAGGTATAGCTCTAACAAACTGTTGAATAGTCACACTATAAAGCAACATGGCAGCAAAATCAGGCCATTATATAAAGTTAATTTCATAAACAAGGCTATGAAATTATAACAACATTAACACATCATAGACTTTTCTTCACATTTAACCACTGTTCTTAAAGGCTATACTGTTCAGATCGACTATCAAATGCTGATATTTTTGCAGAAAACAAAGCCACAAATGTTCAAAGTAAATGATGAATTTAAAGCATGTATATATTCAGACTATCAGGATATTGCACACCTATTGTACTCAGTCAATAAAAAAACAATTAACTATTGCACCAGCATAGTAAAAACAATCTGAAACACCCATACAGTTGTTTAAAATATGAACAATTCTAATCATCAACAAAAATAATATGTGGTTTGATTTTCAGTAATAATTCCTTGCTCACAAGGATAAGACCAATTTCTAGCACACAATCTACAATTCTAAAATGAAAGACTAGTTTTAAAATATCTTCAAACCATAACAAGCACAACACATAAACAGAGAGATTTAGTGGTTCAACATTGTATGATGACTGTGTTTTTTTAACCAAAGTTCTAGAAAACTGAATTCTAACCAAACAATGCCGTTAAGTCATTCGATGATTCCCCCACATCGGTTCCAAATATTATTTTATTTAAACACTGTATTGATGCAATAATATTATTTGACATGCCATGCAATTGGAACACCTCTTGCTTGTTTAACCTTCCTAGCTTTAAATATTCAATAATCAGCAAATGACAACTATGTATTAATTTTGTTCCCCTGGACTAGCAATCATGGCGTTAAACATGTCTTGAACACACTTCATGTCCTGGTTCTGTACAAAAAACATGTATGGTACAGCATAAAAAGGCACTGTGCATGAACACGGTGTACATTGTGCATCACAACTTACATAACACAGAGGGTTAACTGTTAACTATCAGGTCAAATACAGGTAAGATATCTGACACCTAGTTGATGACAACATTGAAACAACGCACACAATACTTAAACATTTGGAATGTGCATTTCAAGAAACATAATGATATTTACCAGATCTATAATACTTTGGATTTGCTTAAGTTTCTTGCAACCAGGTTAAGTCTCAATAACAAAGTAAATAGTAGTGTCAGATCATATCCAGGAAATGGATGTGTAATAATCCATAGGCCAACATTTGCAAGGGCTAATTCCAACAATAATGGTTTTCAATTTGGGTAATCTGATGGTCCCTTATCATAGATGTTAGACCGCTCCATGATTTATACCCTAGATTTGTAGGGGTCCACAAATCACACTTTCAGAAATTCACATGGTTAAATATACAAGTACACTATATGAATGCATATTGTTTAACCCTTTGCATGCTGAGAAATTTGCCGTCTGCTGAATTTCTAAAATTAGCATTTTCTTCCATTTTTTTCAAAGAATACTATCAGAATAGCTAACAGTTTGGATCCTGATGAGACGCCACATTCTGCCGCGTCTCATCTTGATCCAAACTGTTTGCAAAGGCCTTCGAAATTCGGTTCCAGCACTGAAAGAGTTAAACAGAAATCAGAGGCTTACATAAACATAACTTGTAAAGAGCAGTGGATAATACATGTACACTACAGCAATATGCATAATAGAGAAGTAACATAAAACAAACATTTTGGCAAGAGAATTTCCTAGGAATTCCACAACAGGTGGGAATGATTCTAAATAACTAATTTCTATTTTACACATTAAACATAAAAATGTATCATGTAATGGTTTGCATAACTTAGATTCCCTTACAATCGTCTAATATAAATTGTACATGCATTTGCTTTCTTTATATTACTTATTATTTACCTATTCTAATAAATACCATAAAAACTAAATTGTTTTAAGTGATTATAAGAACATATAACAAATTATAGAAATCATTTAGCAGGAAAATGGAATGTAATTTGTTACCTTATGACTTTTTGCACCTTGGTGTGAATTTCACACTTCATTTCATGCTATATTGAAAGGGTTTGAGAACAGCAGTCAACAGTAACTTGATAATTTCATCCTTTGTAGAGTGAAGAGATAACATTCCATTAAGGTTATAACAAACGAAGAATAGTTTGGCCCAAAGTTTCAACAACAGTTTTTGCCTGGGTCCCCGCGACTCTTGGCAATTAAGTGTCAGCTGTATTAGAAAAAAAAACTTCCTCTACACTTGCATTGTTTAAAAGTTCAAATATTGAGGGTAGGCTGTGAACCTTATGATCCGATCTAGAACTATTCCTCAAATGTGATCAGATCTAGAACTATTCCTCAGATGTGATCAGATCTAGAACTATTCCTCATATGTGATCAGATCTAGAACTATTCCTCATATGTGATCAGATCTAGAACTATTCCTCAGATGTGATCAGATCTTAACCTATTCCTCAGATGTGATCAGATCTAGAACTACTCCTCAGGTAAACCAGTTGTACACCCAACCCTCGGACGCCATCCAGTGCATAGTCAGGTTGTATTAACAGTAAGAGAATGAATTACAGATCTATCTACAAATGTAAAACAAAGTAGGATTTAGCTTTCCCTTATAACAATATTCCAAATTTTACCACCTCAGGAAATATTCTGAGTGTGCTTAGCTAAGAAACTTTGTATCAACAGCTATCAAATACAATAATATTGCAAGTGTGACATTAGTAATTACTGGTAAATCTTTTTCAATGCTGGTTATTTTACTTATTAATGGTGTCACAAATATTGCACAATCATAAAAGAGACAAGAGGTATACATAGTAAAGAAACAGAGGTATACATAGTACAAACAAGTATTACCTGCACTATCATTTACATGTAAGAATACAACAACGGCCTAAAGTGACACTTCATTGCAAACTAGTATTCAATCAGATACATACACAAATAAAACAGACGCCTAAAAGACACTTCATTGTAATCTAGTATTCAAATACATACATACAAAAAACAGACGCCTAAGTGACATTTTTTGAAAACTAGTATTCTATCAGATACACAAACAACAAACAGAGGCCTAATTGACACTTCATTGCAAACTATAATCAATCATTCTCATCTTATCCCATTACAAAATTAATGTATTTTCATTGTTCCCTTACAACAGACTTCAGTGAGAAACTGTTGCAACTGCTTATCATATTTATATCAGATACAATAGGTCAACCTTAACCCTTTGCATGCTGGGAAATTTGTCGTCTGCTAAAATGTTGTCTGCTGAATTTCTTAAATTAGCATTTCTTCGATTTTTTCCAAAGAATACTATAAGAATAGCAAACAGTTTGGATCCTGATGAGACGCCATAGAAGACACCACGTTCTATGGCGTCTCATCTGGATCCAAACTGTTTGCAAAGGCCTTCAAAATTCGGTTCCAGCACTGAAAGAGTTAAAATGTTCTTTTCTCTGCATGTTTAAAAAAAAATCTCTTGTTGATGTTAAATTAACATTCATATTTCAACCGTGATTTCTGACCAATTGATTACAAAAGTTCTCAAACTAAAAATAAAGTACCATCTTAAAATATAGACCATTTTAAATTTTAAACGTTTGAACGTTTATTCCATTGAAATAATATTTCACACATAGTTCCTTTCAACAAATGTTCATGGTCATTGGACCAATTTATTCTCTATACAGCTGGACCCAGTTGCCCATAGTTTAACCTTTCGTTCATGTAACCATGGCGTAGTTTTGGATACAGATTTATTTTCTTGACAAGCGCAAAGTTTACTTTAAAGGCTTAAATTTGCTGACCTGGTTATTACTTTGTGCTAATACTGTTCAGTGACACATTTTGCCAATAATATCAAGTTGGCATGAACTCCACTATAAAATTACTTTATGATGATTTTGGTCAATGTTGATTTCACTGAAGATTATCAAAGCCATGTGCATTAGTACAATAAACATGGTGATCATTAACCATTAAGAGTGTTATGAGCTACTAGGCCCAGGTGTCGGCCTCCATGCTGGTTTCAGCTGTCTATGACTCCCCCTCCCAGGGTGTCACCACGTTTGTGCGCGGGACATTGAGGGGGATGCACTGCGCCACATGCTCTGACTTCCTGGCTGCATCTGTGGTGCTGGTAGAAGTGTAGGAGGACCGGGGGACCTCAAGGTTGCTACGCCGACGAGGATCACTGCCTATGGCTACCTTGCCTTCAAGGTCATTTGTACGCCGCCGCAGAGATGGGGAATTTGACGACCTAAATATAGCAGAGTTCAATGAACAATGAACGGCATTTTAAGGATATAGATCGCAATTGATTGCTGAGTGTGAATCTGACACAAGGCAGTACAAGAGACAAATATATCCCTTGCCATTATTTTTTTTTTACATTTAAAGTGATAACCTTGATTTTGAATTAGCATGACTGACTTGAGGTATCTGCACATCAAATCACTGTCAACATTACTAGGATATATTGCATTGTGACTCAGTTTGAACTTTTTATAAACATACACTGAACAGCATTTTAAGCATATGTCGAGTGTCCAATAGTTAAAACAAACATGTACATGTATATAATAGAAAGGTTAGCTTTACAACAACCTACAATTCTTGGACAGCATTTAAAGGATATATTGGATTTTTCCAAAACCTGATTATGAAATAACATAATTATAGAACAGAAACTCAAGTTTTACAAGTAAGGTTCAACAGAGCAGGACCAATAAATACAAATTTCTGGATATATAGGATTATTGTTAAATTGTTGTATTTGCTAAACATATTTTATATCAGATACAATTGTTTAACAATAAACGTTTGACATAAATTAAGATGAAGACATCAACCACCTACATATAACACAGCACACCACAGTGTTCTTAGAATAACTTAAATGAAATCAATGGAAAGGGTTCAGACGGAACTTGCTGTATCAGCCTACTGTATATAAGATACAGTAGTTGCATGTTTAACCATTGAAAAACAACATACTTATAAAAACCATACCAATATTGTCTGCCTCAAAAATATTGGAAAATATTTATACTTATATATATTTATACTTTAACATACCTACAATATTAAATCAGTTAGAGTAACCATTAATGATATTATGAACTAAGCTAATACATGTATATATAACTCAACTACATTTGAAAGGGTCAAATACAATTTTTGGGGGGGGGGGGGTTATGATAACTAGTATATTTTAGAGGGTCAAAGACACTAGCTTGTAACACTTGAACAAATTCGCGAATTTACATGTAAGTTCAAAGAACGTGCTATGGTTTCAGAGGATTGAATGCACAAATTACATAGTATATAGTAAATTTAATTGTATACCTGTTTAAAATTGAAATAAGTGCATTTTAAAAATGCATTATGCACCTTCAAATTGTTTTAGGGTAGGGAAACTTAAAACATACTCAACTATTGTGAAAGGATTTATTGAAGTATCGATTTGTAATTAAATGGCAGGCTGAACTTTCATATCCCACAAGTATTCTTTATCTACACAAATTTCTATTTTATGACGGTGAACAATCATAACTGTTTGGTATTATATTTGTATATGTATGCACATAACTTTGGTGGGCTACAGCTTGTAGTTTATTTTGATAGGGATACTGTACATTTTACTTTTTTCCCTCATATTGTTTGTATTAATAAGGCATAATTATTATAATTATGCTTATAGATGCCAATAAAACTGATAAGAAGTATTATATATTCTATAAATAAACAATATTTGTGGCTTTTTATAACATGAGATGATATTGACTGAAGTATATTTTTGTACCAAGGAGGTGGCATGACACACAAACCAAATGTTTTTTATGACAAGGTAACAGGTCTTCATTTTTTCAAAAAGAATGTCTTCTTGATAGAACATGATAAAACACGCTTGTGATTATGACTACCAGCCTGCTATTGCCTTGCAAGTAAAATAAGCAGTAGGTATTACTTTTAAAACTGGGTATTATTCCACATATACTTTGCAATATACAAGTACTGACAATCACAAACACACAATACAACATGCAAATTCACAATGATTGCTACCATGGAAAGCTCAGGACAACTAGGCATCCTTTTATTTGATTACTTACATATTTAAATAATAAAGTATTGTTTCAAGTATTGTCTAACCATTATCATTATTAACAAAACTTTAAACTAGTAATACATGTAGCAAGGAAACAACAAAAGTGTCCTGATAAGCCATAGGACGAAATGGTCTGATTGCTATCAATACAAACTTTCCACCTTAACTACATGATCGCTGAAAGGAAACTTCTTTTAATAAAAAATACAATACAAGCCTAAAGTGTCGTCACTTATAAGCTTCTTATAAGCTTGTGCAAATTGTTTCCCAAAGCGTGGCCCCACCCCCTATCCCATTTCATTTCCCAGTTGTATGTTCCAATAGCCTATAAACCATTTAATCAGAATTATTTTTATAACTGAGTTTATTCATCATTAACACTTAACATGGTGTGCCATTTGCTCTTTTCAGATTAATAGATTTAAAGTAAATTCTGTCATATTTGAGTAAATTGCAACGAAAGTTCGCATTAATATGACTGAATATTATTTAATGTGAATCTTTAACATGGGAGTCATTTACAGTAAAAAGTGCGGCTTTCATGGAGTTTCAGTTTTACAGAAACAAACAAGGGTGGACACATGAGGAAGCCAGGTGAAGTAATAGCATGTAACCTGCAACCAAGGGACACAACTGCAGGTGAAGATAGCATGTAACCTGCAACCAAGGGACACAACTGTACCTACCCTGTGTATGATCCCATGTATATACTGCTGTCAGAGCCTACATATGACGTTCTGGTAAAATCAAAACAAACATTTCTCAACACTTAACAGAAAATATTTGAATAACACATGGAAATAGTGATTAAAAAAACATTATAAAACAATATTTTTGTCTGGTATTTCTACGTTTAATTCCATTCAAAACATGCATGATTTACATGCTAAAAGACAGAAGCTATTGTTAAACAACTGTTGAATAGACTAAACCAACTGTTACACATGCATCAACATTTACAGAAATTGAAAACGCAAGCTCATACTGTTGCCTCTGCACACAAAGGGCAGGGGTGTAAAATTAGTATCATCCACTCAAATTATACTTAAATTTTGCTTCACGTGAATACGATATCCGAAATACTTGCCCCATCGGGTGACCCTATTTTCAGATCAGTCAGCTCTATGTCACACATGCTTGTCTTGTAGCCCCATGATTTTAAACTGTCATCATATGACACTATATAAAGTGTTGATCATCATGATCAGAACAATAACCAGTCAATTTGTGTATGTATTAGGATAATATTTCACAAGATATATTTTCCCACAAAATTTCAAAACAGCTGGAAATTGCCAATTTATTTAGAGTTTAAACACGTTTTGGTACAGGTTTATGTGAAAAAAAGAAGCTAAGGGCAACCATGAAGTAACAGCAACCTGATTTTGCCAGCTGAAATCTTATAAGGCGGGTTTAAATTTGTACACTCCTGTCTTGGGGCAAAACAACAAAGTAATGTTTCAGGAATCACCTTAAACCCCAGCCTACCTAACAATTAAAGTTCCCGCCAGAAACACACAATACATTTCCTTTAGGCCCCAATGCCACCTTACCCACCTAACAGCAGTTTTGGGCTTGTCATCGAGCTCCTTGAGGTTTCCCGTGCTGTATGAGTGGTAAGCAGGGCCGCCAACAAGCTCCCCCTCCACCCCCCCACCATCACTGGACGCACTGCCTCGACGCTGCACCTGAGGGCTAGGAGCCTTCTTACGGTTACTACCAAAGTTGAAAAACCTGCAGCGAAACGCATGTAGACTTGTAAGCAGTATAGGAAAAACCTGCAGCGAAACGCATGTAGACCAGAAAGCAGTATATGAAAAACCTGCAGTGAAACGCATGTAGACCAGTTAGCAGTATATGAAAAACCTGCAGCAAAACGCATGTAGACCAGTAAGCAGTATATGAAAAACCTGAAGCAAAACGCATGTAGACCAGTAAGCAGTATATGAAAAACCTGCAGCAAAATGCATGTAGACCAGTAAGCAGTACATGAAAAGCAAGGGGTTAATTTTGTAACAGCTTTGGTTATATATACAACTTTGGTTATATATACAGCCCCACATTGTAACATACAATGTGGGGCTGCCTGGCTGTCACTATAATGCCATAGGTCCCTCAGTGAGGTTTACTGTTGTATTATTTAAAATAATTTACTTTTATATTAAGATACATTCTTACAACAATTAGTACAATAAGTACATACGGGTTACTATAACATAATAAACACACTTATCTTAATGAAGCAACTAATAGAGACATAACACATAATAACTGACCTTTTCTTGGTGAAGACAGACTGTGATCGTTCAATAAGCAGCTTGTACTGATCAGAGCGGAGGAATCTCACATAGCTGTCCTTCTTCATGAGAGCATAGACATGCTCCATGGCTGGCTGGAATATGTACCTGCATGGAACACACGTGGGGTGAGATGGGCTTATTAAAAACACCTCCTCTGTATTGCAAGTGCTTTTTCTCAATTTTTATTCTTATTGTTTAAAAAACAAAAAAAGAAACAAGAAATGTGTTTGTCAGAAACACTATCTTCTGCGCCGCTTTGACTGTTTTTTTTTTTACCTTTGACCTTGAAGGATGACCTTGACCTTCCACCACTCAAAATGTGCAGCTCCATGAGATACACATGCATGCCAAATATGAAGTTGCTATCTTCAATATTGCAAAAGTTATGGCCAATAAAGTTTGACCAGACAGACCAACGTACAGACCAACAGACAGGGCAAAAACAATATGTCCCCCACTATAGTGGTGGGGGACATAAAAAGAGTATTTTACTGTTGAATTAATCATATAATTAAAGATTTTTCTTTTTAACTTTGAACTTTATGGATGAAAATATAGGGTACATGTGCCATTTTGATAAAACATGATTCAGGTTAAATTGATAAAAGCATATAGAGACAATATTTGTTGATTTTGGTGTATGATCAAATTTATTTATCTAGTGGTTATAGAAAATATATTTTAACAAGAGGTGTTTTGTTAAATACAGTGTATATTATGTTGTACTTGTAGTATTGTGAATTATGTCCAGAGTAAACTAGACAACTCATTGAGCCGCTCCTGACTACAAAATTATTCTTCAAGCAAGGTTTTTACTGGAACGGTTGAGGGTTACAAGACATGGCTTAAAGCATGTACATAAAGTGTCATCTCAGATAAGCTTGTGCAGTCCGCACGGGCTAATAAGTGTGGACATTTTCCGCTTTCACTGGATTTTGGCTATGAAGACACCTACTTTAAATGAAAAGTGAATGTGTCCTTCCTGATAAGCCTGTGCCAACTGCACAGGCTAATCTGGGACAACATTTTACGCACATGCAGGAAGCCCTGTTTTCCCAGAGCAAGGATCATATTACCAGGGATCATCTATCAACTATTACCAGGGATCATCTATCAACTATTACCAGGGACCATCTATCAACTATTACCAGGGATCATCTATCAACTATTACCAGGGTTCATCTATCAACTATTACAAGGGATCATCTATCAACTATTACCAGGGATCATCTATCAACTATTACCAGGGACCATCTATCAACTATTACCAGGGACCATCTATCAACTATTACCAGGGATCATCTATCAACTATTACCAGGGATCATCTATCAACTATTACCAGGGATCATCTATCAACTATTACCAGGGATCATCTATCAACTATTACCAGGGATCATCTATCAACTAATACCAGGGATCATCTATCAATTTTTACCAGGGATCATCTATCAACTATTACCAGGGATCATCTATCAACTACTGTGAAACCATTATTAATCGTCAGGCATTAATTTTCATAAATTTCGTCAGTTGACCGATCGGCGAATTTAAGATCCTAACGAACAATCATGCTCTATGTTTGAACAAAAACAAACACCAAGTTGAACAATATTTTAATACTGTACCGTAGACATGAAGCATTAAATTCCAACATAATCCATGCACACATTCACTGCTGTTTCGTAATCAAGATTAATCCGGTTTTGACACAAAGGGATGTAGATTACACAAGGTACTTAACTGACACGTGACACTTCTTTAAAACGTGTGTGCAGTACAGCTGTATCGAATGCGTTGACTTCGTTTATGTAGAATGGTAATGAATTAGCGCTAATTGTTTATAACTTTATTAGGTGCATTGTGTTTTTCAGGGGAGTTGCATATTAGCCATCACGCAGCGAATGCCGATGAAAGACAATAAACCAAATGAAAAGATGACGATGTGTGATCAACATGCGTATTTATCACAAATTAATAAAGAATATTTTAATTGCTGTTTGTTGTTTGCGTTTAACCACACTTATTACTATTGTATATGTATCAATTTATTTATTTTTAAATTATTGACATTATTGATTTATATACTGGTAGTTTACTTTTTAAGAACAAACACACACATAGAGTTTATAATTTTAATGTTGATATCAGAATAAAAAAGCATTTTATTTGAAAAAAAAACACTTAACAAACTGGAACCTCCTTCGTATAACACAAACAGTTTTAAAACGGTATTGACAGCATTTTGATAAAAATCATACCAACTAGAACACATACCCAAGAAAATAAACAAAAGTGACTAGTTTGATTTGCTTGCAAAAAAATACTTCATTTCATTTAGAGAGCAAAAAAAAGGAAACAACATTGTTTCATCAACACAACATGGACATTTTTTTTAAATCAGTCCAGCTTTCCTAAAGCCTGCCGTAATTAAATCGGTTCTTCCTTCCATCTTGGAATGGGTTGTGATGAGCCATTCGGCATGGATCGGCTTGAGCGTTGATGTTTTCAAGTCGACGTTGGGCACGTGATCATTGTCGTCATCAATCATAGCCGTTACAAACACTCGTTAACAATTATTCGTTCCCGCTTGTCCGCTAATCATAACAATGAACGTGTGAATGGCATACATTAAGAGGGTCCATTACTGTCCCTTGATAACAAAAGACTAGTTAATTGGCATGTGACAAACAGGCCCCACCTCCTGCAGTGATTCTCAAGTGTGTTCCCGCATTTGAACCACGATTTTTCGCAACTGCGATTGATCGCGAATATGTATTACACACAAATCGGACATTGACTGACGCATTTTTTTAAAATTAAAAATCAGAAATCGGCGAATTTAAGTGCTGACGAAATCGACATTTTTATAAAAATGACGAAATTTTGTGCTGTCGAAAATAAATGATTTCACAGTATTACCAGGGATCATCTATCAACTATTACCAGAGATCATCTATCAACTATTACCAGGGATCATCTATCAACTATTACCAGAGATCATCTATCAACTATTACCAGGGATCATCTATCAACTATTACCAGGGATCATTTATCAACTATTACCAGGGATCATCTATCAACTATTACCAGGGATCATCTATCAACTATTACCAGGGATCATCTATCAACTATTACCAGGGATCATCTATCATCTATTACCAGGAATCATCTATCAACTATTACCAGGGATCATCTATCAACTATTACCAGGGATCATCTATCAACTAATACCAGGGATCATCTATCAACAATTACCAGGGATCATCTATCAACTATTACCAGGGATCATCTATCACTATTACCAGGGATCATCTATCAACTATTACCAGGGATCATCTATCAACTATTACCAGAGATCATCTATCAACTATTACCAGGGATCATCTATCAACTATTACCAGGGATCATCTATCAACTAATACCAGGGATCATCTATCAACTATTACCAGGGATCATCTCTCAACTATTACCAGGGACCATCTATCAACTATTACCAGGGATCATTTATCAACTATTACCAGGGATCATGTATTATCTATTACCAGGAATCATCTATCAACTATTACCAGGGATCATCTATCAACTATTACCAGGGATCATCTATCAACTATTACCAGGGATCATCTATCAACTAATACCAGGGATCATCTATCAACTATTACCAGGGATCATCTATCAACTATTACCAGGGATCATCTATCAACTATTACCAGGGATCATTTATCAACTATTACCAGGGATCATGTATTATCTATTACCAGGAATCATCTATCAACTATTACCAGGGATCATCTATCAACTATTACCAGGGATCATCTATCAACTATTACCAGGGATCATCTATCAACTATTACCAGGGATCATCTATCAACTATTCAGTACATCCCTGGTTTGATCTATTCAGTCCATACCTGGTATGATCAATTCAGTCCATACCTGGTTCGATCTATTCAGTCCATACCTGGTTTGATCTATTCAGTCCATACCTGGTATGATCTATTCAGTCCATACCTGGTTTGATCTGTTCAGTCCATACCTGGTTTGATCTGTTCAGTCCATACCTGGTATGATCTATTCAGTCCATACCTGGTTTGATCTATTCAGTCCATACCTGGTTTGATATATTCAGTCCATACCTGGTTTGATCTATTCAGTCCATACCTGGTATGATCTATTCAGTCCATACCTGGTATGATCTATTCAGTCCATACCTGGTATGATCTATTCAGTCCATACCTGGTTTGATCTGTTCAGTACATACCTGGTTTGATCTATTCAGTCCATACCTGGTTTGATCTATTCAGTCCCTACCTTGTTTTGCTGGACACCTCCTTGTCTGTCTTCAGCTGCTGGTGCACCATCTCCAGTGTCTTACAGTCTATGTTCACTTCACAGGCTGCACCGGGGGTCAGGAACTCTCTACAATCATTCAAAACTGTTTGTTCCATGTTTTTGGAGACCCCATATTCCAACATCGTCAAAATCTACCAAAATAATAGTGTTTGTGTCTCCTTT
Organism: Dreissena polymorpha; assembly: GCF_020536995.1. NCBI lineage: Eukaryota > Metazoa > Mollusca > Bivalvia > Myida > Dreissenidae > Dreissena > Dreissena polymorpha. Next base: position 108,247,802 of record NC_068356.1, on the reverse strand, counting down.
GTTTTCTGACGCTTAAAGAAAAGGATTTAAAGTTTCCATTGTTTCAACAATTACATCTTTCTTAGCATTTGCTTGACTACACATTCCAATAAGCAAGTGGTACAAAAGTTTCAAAACACGGTAATGTGTTATGCTTAATATTTCCACAAAAATAAAAAATAAACAAAATCATCCATTATTTGCATGTTTTTGTATATGCAGCTGTTAAGTTTTCAGACATTTAAAATAGATTTATGATCAATGACATTGAAATTCATTTCCAAGGGGTTTAAACTAAAAAAAACCAGTAATATTTAGGATTCTAATGAAAACTGTTTACAATATTTACACCATCATCAGGTTCGTATTGATGACATAACATAATCTGATATAAACTGAGTATTTCCTCTAACACAAAAACAACAAACATGGGCAGTAGAGTGATGTCATTGTGTTACATTGCATTACATAAGTTGAAGTTTTTCATGTTTTTCAAACTTAATACAGAAAAAAGTGTTAAAAGTAATATAGATAAGTTAATTTGCTCTGCACAAAAACCAATACAAATTGCCATGACTCATTCTTTATATTGTCTAAGCTTTGCTGAATCAACCTATCTAAATTCCCCATCACCATGGCAGCCTGTACAGGGTTCAATACACGACATTGAGCGGCATTGCTGGGTGCACGAGTTTTGTTACATTTTGAATGATGTCACAATAACAAATACCTGTTTATGGAAAAAAACAACATCAAATGTGTTCTATTGTTCATTATTTATTTACAACACAAGCTCTAAAGTATCAAAAAGATAAAGAGAAACAAATCTCGATCCTACTTCTCAATCTCTGTTTTCCACTTATTGACGTCGCTGGTAGGGCATGTGACGAGTTGCCTACATGCCTTGTAGAAGCGGATGTTCTCCTGGCTGTACTCCTTCTTCAGGAACATCTCAAACTCATTCCTCCCTGTGTCGTCACGTAACAGGTCCTCAAACCTCAGCGCCCACTTGCGCAGCCGGATCTCGGTCGGCACTTCAACCCTTGGAATAAGTATGAACAACTATGGGACATCTCCGTAAGGAAGATTTTTACATTATGTTCCAACATAGACATTCCTTTGTCCAAGAGAACGCCTATGTCGCATAATTGTTTTCAACATATACTGTGAAACCATTATTATTCGTCAGGCATTAATTTTCGTCTATTTCGTCAGTGGACCGAGTGACGAATGTAAGATCCTAACGAATGTCCAATGGTTAAACAAAATTAAGACTGAATTACCGTAGTCATGAAACATTAAAATCCAACGTTATCCAAGCCAACATACTTCATCTGTTTCATAGTCAAGATAAATCTGGTTTTGACACAAAGGGGATCGCATTACACAGTGTACTTAACTTACACGTGGCATTGCTCTAAAATGCAGATGGAATTAAGCTGTATCGAATGCGTTGACTTCGTTTAGGTACACTAGTAATGATTAGCGCTAATTGTTAACTACTTTATTACCCATTGTAAGTATTGTGTTTTTCAACGGTGTTGACTAACTGGCAATAGGCTTGGTTGTTTCAAACACTTGTTAACGGTTATTCGGTCCCGCTAATCCACGAATCATAACAATGAACTTGTCAATGGCATACAATAATAAGGGCCCATTACTATCACCTGATAACAAAAGACTATTCAATTGGCATGTGACAAACATTACTCCCAAGTGTCCTTCTTTTTCCTCACCACGATTTGTCGCAACCACGAAACCGCAATTTATCGCGGACATGTATTACAAACAAATCAGATATTGACTGACACATTTTTTTTTTAAATCAGAAATTGGCGAATTTTTAGTGCAGACAAAATAGTATTTTTTTTTTAAATGACGAAATTTCATAATGACGAAAATAAATGGTACACAGTATAGAGTTGCCACTGAATGTTGAAAGAAAGATTTCTTTTTCTTCCTGCAGCCAGTAGTGAATATACTTTAAAATCTCTACTCTCATCTTCTTAAAACACCATGTCCATACTGACATAAAAACTATTCTGCACAAGTGAGGAAACAGTAACACCCCATCCCTACATAATACCATAAAATTTTAACTAAAAGCAATCATGTCCTTAACAGTGGTTACAAAATGCTTACAAGTACATCCAAGCTAATGTAATTAAGTTGTGGAGTCTCCGAAATACTGCCATGTTCCTACCAGCTACATTTTATACAGGAACTTTCTTAGTAAAACAGGACTTACTTCGTTTCCTATACACAAGATATCCTTTTTCATGACACAAAAAGATCAAAACTTGAGGTTTGTCACAAAGATTTTAATTTAATTGTTTGACATCTGTAAAAGTGATATACCTACATGTCACAGTTGATATCACACATTGTCTGATCCTCTGTGATATACCTACATGTCACAGTTGATATCACACATGGGCTGATCCTCTGTGATATACCTACATGTCACAGTTGATATCCCACATGGTATGATCCTCTGTGATATACTTACATATCACAGTTGGTATCCCACATAGTCTGATCCTCTGTGATATACCTACATATCACAGTTGATATCCCACATGGTCTGATCCTCTGTGATATACCTACATGTCACAGTTGATATCCCACATGGTCTGATCCTCTGTGATATACCTACATGTCACAGTTGATATCCCACATGGTCTGATTCTCTGTGATATACCTACATGTCACAGTTGATATCCCACATGGTCTGATCCTCTGTGATATACCTACATGTCACAGTTGATATCCCACATGGTCTGATCGTCTGTGATATACCTACATGTCACTGTTGATATCCCACATTGTCTATCCTCTTTGATATACCTACATGTCAAGGTTGATATCCCACATGGTCTGATCCTCTGTGATATACCTACATGTCAAGATTGATATCCCACATGGTATGATCCTCTGTGATATACCTACATGTCACAGTTGATATCCCACATGGTCTGATCCTCTGTGATATACCTACATGTCACTGTTGATATCCCACATGGTCTGATCTTCTGTGATATACCTACATGTCACTGTTGATATCCCACATTGTCTGATCCTCTGTGATATACCTACATGTCAAGGTTGATATCCCACATGGTATGATCCTCTGTGATATACCTACATGTCACTGTTGATATCCCACATGGTCTGATCCTCTGTGATATACCTACATGTCACAGTTGATATCCCACATGGTCTGATCGTCTGTGATATACCTACATGTCACTGTTGATATCCCACATTGTCTATCCTCTGTGATATACCTACATGTCAAGGTTGATATCCCACATGGTCTGATCGTCTGTGATATACCTACATGTCACTGTTGATATCCCACATTGTCTATCCTCTGTGGTATACCTTCATGTCAAGGTTGATATCCCACATGGTCTGATCCTCTGTGATATACCTACATGTCACAGTTGATATCCCACATTGTCTATCCTCTGTGATATACCTACATGTCACTGTTGATATCCCACATTGTCTATCCTCTGTGATATACCTTCATGTCACAGTTGATATCCTACATGGTCTGATCCTCTGTGATATACCTTCATGTCACAGTTGATATCCCACATTGTCTATCCTCTGTGATATACCTACATGTCTCTGTTGATATCCAACATTGTCTATCCTCTGTGATATACCTACATGTCACTGTTGATATCCCACATTGTCTATCCTCTGTGATATACCTACATGTCACTGTTGATATCCCACATTGTCTGATCCTCTGTGATATACCTACATGTCAAGGTTGATATCCCACATGGTATGATCCTCTGTGATATACCTACATGTCACTGTTGATATCCCACATGGTCTGATCCTCTGTGACATACCTACATGTCACAGTTGATATCCCACATGGTCTGATCCTTTGTGATATACCTACATGTCACAGTTGATATCCCACATGGTCGATCGTCTGTGATATACCTACATGTCACTGTTGATATCCCACATTGTCTATCCTCTGTGATATACCTACATGCCAAGGTTGATATCCCACATGGTCTGATCCTCTGTCATATACCTACATGTCACAGTTGATATCCCACATTGTCTATCCTCTGTGGTATACCTACATGTCAAGGTTGATATCCCACATGGTCTGATCCTCTGTGATATACCTACATGTCACAGTTGATGTCCCACATTGTCTATCCTCTGTGATATACCTACATGTCACTGTTGATATCCCACATTGTCTATCCTCTGTGATATACCTACATGTCACAGTTGATATCCCACATGGTCTGATCGTCTGTGGTATACCTACATGTCACAGTTGATATCCCACATTGTCTATCCTCTGTGATATACCTACATGTCACAGTTGATATCCCACATTGTCTACCCTCTGTGATATACCTACATGTCACAGTTGATATCCCACATTGTCTATCCTCTGTGATATACCTACATGTCACAGTTGATATCCCACATTGTCTATCCTCTGTGATATACCTACATGTCACAGTTGATATCCCACATTGTCTATCCTCTGTGATATACCTACATGTCACAGTTGATATCCCACATTGTCTATCCTCTGTGATATACCTACATGTCACAGTTGATATCCCACATTGTCTATCCTCTGTGATATACCTACATGTCACAGTTGATATCCCACATTGTCTGATCCTCTGTCATCCAGGGATTACTGGGCTGGGCCACCTTGTCGTTCAGCAATGGGTCATACTTCATGTACTGCTCACAGTTACCAAACATTCTGGCAATGAGAGAGAGACACTGTCATTTATAGCTTTAAATGTAATGACAAAATGTGATGCTATGCATCATCTAGAGCTTTGTTGCCAATGTGACTAAACATACCCTGCACCTCTTTGTCACAAAAATAGAAGCCATGCCCATTGCTTATTTGAATGACACCTAACTCAGAAATAAATGGATTACTGTGTGTGGAAATTATATCTTGCACATGTTCTCTTTATGATAATGACATAATTCAAGTTTAAATTCAATTGCTAAAGAAAAGTGGAAGTAGTTTATACTTCTGCAACAAAAATGGTAAAGTTCAAGGCCATATAACTCAAGAACGTGTGGATCACTGAATGATGATAATGACATATTTAAAGTTTCAATTCATTTGTTGAGAAATGTGGAATGAGTTTGCTCTACAAAGTTGAAACATATTATGCTTTCAAGGGCAAAAACAGAACAAGTAGACTCCTGCACATGAAAATTGTGTCGTGCAAATCACTACTTTATAGCAATCACATTTTCAAGTTTCAAATAAACAGCCAAATGTAAAGTAATTTGATTGATCCACATATACAATTTTACGCATACAAAGTGGCTAGGTTTAAGGGAACATAACTCAGAAAGTGTGGATCATCGCACATACAAATTGTGCCTTGCACATCTACACTTCATGCTGTCGAATATATATTCCAAGTTTCAGTTTGATTGCTTGAGAAATGCTTTAGAAGTTTGATCCACAAACTTACAGTTACACAAACAGACCAACAATGGTAAACCAACCTACTGGCAGCGTAAATCCAATATACCGGATGCATGCGGTCAAGCCCCGTTTGGATGATTATCATAATTTATCAATGTAGTACAAACAGAAATTATAAAATGAGCTTCCAACCATTCTGTAAAAACGAGACAGTTTAATTCATAGTGTCATGAAAGTGTGAACCAAATGGACACAATGCATTATCAACATAATACAAACACAAACATTACATCCAGTCACTTAAATATTACTATCCAATCAGATAAATAAACTATGATTTGAGTTTTGTTCATCAATATTTACAATTCATATAGCAGAACTCTAAACTATTAATAGGTAGCCCAGGAATTACATGCACTTATGAAACATATATTGTCATTACATTACAATAAGATTACAAATTAAAAGAACATATTTCCGAGTCATTGAATTGACATGTAAAAAAGCTCGTATTAATATTTGTGTACTAAAAACTCCGAGTAGGCCAGATTATAACAGCTCTATTGCCAGCACTATGTTACAGGTATGATATACATTTTGAAAAAGCTCACACACAAACCCTTACATTTCCAGAGATTTTGACAGCTTCATTCTTGGTTTTGAGATGGCTTGTCTCAGATACTCGACCTGCAATTTAAAGCCCAAAACATTTAGCCTTGTTGTGGACAAACTGGGCTTAATGCCTGTGTGTAAAGTTTTGTCCCAGAGTAGCCTTTGCAGCCTGCACAGGTTATTCAGTTTATAGAAAATCCACTTAATGTGGAAATCCCAGCTTTCCCAGAACAAGGCTCATTCATTGTAAGATTGCAAGACTACTTTATAAACACTCAGAATATTTAAAGAGGTTTCAAGTCTACTCTATAAGTGGAGTTCTAATAATTTGTCACTGACATCATCTTTAAATTACTCTCCCCTTTGCCCAGTTAGTGCTATGTGACTTGTTCCAGAAGATGATAATGTAATACATGTTTAGGCAATTGAAATTCTAGTGTTTTTCCTAGATATGCATTTATTATAAAAATTGTAATAAGGTTATTGTTAAGAGTTTGAAACCAACTCAATGGATTTATTTATCAATTGAAAAACACAAGTGTTTGCATTCCATAGTTTTTAACTTTCAACATGTTATTAACAACAATTGAATAAGCACATGTCTATACTTACATTTTGGTCAATTTTAATAGTAATACCATTATTTCATTCTTACAGAGAAACAGTAATATCAGAGGGGGTAATCACATGATAGCGATATTGCAACATCCATTCTAAAACAGTTATTTTTCGCCATTTCATACCCTTTATTTGTAATACTTTTGTTTAAATTTTAAATGACGCTCACTTTCCAGCAATATAAGTAACACGGTGATTAACATTTATTTTTTCGTATTAAAATTAGCTTTATATCTCGACTTAACTCCCCGCACATTTTCTTGGTGGAGCTGTAATTAGGTCATCTTGCAATGAAATTTTGCAGCAAGTAGTCAAGATATAGAGCAAATATTAATACTTATTAAACCCTTGTAACTTTTTTGCTGATATGGCTGGAAAGTGAGCGACATTAAAAAAATTAATACAAGAAATAAAAGGTATAAATAGCAAAATATACCTGCCTCTGCAAGGAAGTCGCCATATTGACTATCACTTGATTACCCCCTCTAAATATTCAGGTCAGAGATATGGACCAATATCAGTGCCTCACACAATAACCCCAACATGGGGAAGTTTCAACTGAATACATGTATATGCCATAACATGGAAATGAAGTTGTTGCACATTTACTTTAACCCTTTGCATGCTGGGAAATTTGTTGTCTGCTAAAATATTGTCTGCTGATTTTTATAATTAGCATTTTCTTCGATTTTTATCAAAGAATACTATCAGAATAGCAAACAGTTTGGATCCTGATGAGTCGCGACGTTCTGTGGCATCTCATCTGGATCCAAACTGTTTGCAAAGGCCTTCAAAATTCGATTCCAGCACTGAAAGAGTTAACAGGAGCACTACTCTAATGCCCAAACAGACGTACAGGGTGAGTAGTTCAGCAAGGACTATTTGATGAATAGCCGAGCTACTCAATTCCAAATTCACATAATATAGTGTTAAACTTAGTTTAAATAACAGCATCAACTCCAAAATAGTAATACATGAATCGATGAAGCGAATGACTTCAGCCAGCTTTTCTAAAACAGATAAAAGAATAATTCAGAATTTGGGACCTACTTTGCAAAAAAAAAGCAAAACTGTATACAAACAAGAGATGTGTTTGTCAAAAACACAATGCCCCCTACTGCGCCGCTTAGATTTATATATATATATATATATATATATTTTATTATATCCCTTTAAACAAGGGCTGTTTGTAAAACATGCATGCCCCCTATATGGGCTGTCAGTTGTAGTGGAAGCCATTGTGTGAATACGTTTTTTGTCACTGTGACCTTGACCTGTGATCTAATAACCTGAAAATCAATAGGGGTCAGCTGCCAGTCATGATCAATGTACATATGAAGTTTCATGATCCTAGGCCTAATTATTCTTGAGTTATCATCAAAAAACCATTTTACTGTTTCGAGTCACTGTGAAACTTAAACCAAGGTTAAAGTTTTTGGACACACACATACAATGAATGAATATGGGCTGTCAGTTGTAGTGGCAACCATTGTGTGAATACGTTTTTTGTCACTGTGACCTTTACCTTTGACCTAGTGACTTGAAAATCAATAGGGGTCATCTGCCAGTCATGATCAATTTACCTATGAAGTTTCATGATCCTAAGCCTAATTATTCTATAGTTATCATCAGGAAACCATTTTACTGTTTCGAGTCACTGTGACCTTGACCTTTGACCTAGTGACCTAAAAATTAATAGGGGTCATCTGTGAGTCATGATCAATGTACCTATGAAGTTTCATGATCCTAGGCGTAAGCATTCTTGAGTTATCATCCGGAAACCATTTTACTATTTCGAGCTACTGTGAATTTGACCTTTGACCTAGTAACCTGAAAATCAATAGGGGTCATCTGTGAGTCATGATCAATGTACCTATGAAGTTTCATGATCTTAGGTTTAAGCGTTCTTGAGTAATCATCCGGAAACCATATAACTGTGTCGAGTCACCGTGACCTTGACCTTTGACCTAGTGACCTGAAAATCAATAGGGGTCATCTGCGAGTCATGATCAATGTACCTATGAAGTTTCATGATCATAGCCCTAAGCGTTCTTGAGTTATCATCCGGAAACCATTTTCCTGTGTCGAGTCACCATGACCTTTGACCTAGTGACCTGAAAATCAATAGGGGTCATCTGCCAGTCATGATCAATATACCTATAAAGTTTCATGATCCTAGGCGTAAGCATTCTTGAGTTATCATCCGGAAACCATTTTACTATTTTGAGTCATTGTGACCTTGACCTTTGACCTAGTAACCTGAAAATCAATAGGGGTCATCTGTGAGTCATGATCAATGTACCTATGAAGTTTCATTATCTTAGGTTTAAGCGTTCTTGAGTTATCATCCGGAAACCATTTTACTGTGTCGAGTCACCGTGACCTTGACCTTGACCTAGTGACCTGAAAATCAATAGGGTTCATCTGCGAGTAATGATCAATGTACCTATGAAGTTTCATGATCATAGGCGTAAGTGTTCTTGAGTTATCCTCCGGAAACCATTTTCCTGTGTCAAAACCATGACCTTTGACCTAGTGACCTGAAAATCAATAGGGGTCATCTGCCAGTCATGATCAATGTACCTATGAAGTTTCATGATCCTAGGCGTAAGCGTTCTTGAGTTATCAGCCGGAAACCATTTTACTGGTTCGAGTCACCGTGACCTTGACCTTTGACCTAGTGACCTGAAAATCAATAGGGGTCATCTGCCAGTCATGATCAATATACCTATAAAGTTTCATGATCCTAGGCATAAGCGTTCTTGAGTTATCATCCAGAAACCATTCGGTGGACGGACCGACATGTGCAAAACAATATACCCCCTCTTCTTCGAAGGGGGGCATAAAAATATTACTTCCCTTAATTTTTTTTATCTGTGCCTGCCAAATGATCTCCCTTTAAAGCTTGTTACTTCCCTTGGATTTGTTTTTTACCTTGAAGGATGACCTTGACCTTTCACCACTCAAAATGTGCAGCTCTATGAGATACACATGCATGCCAAATATCAAGTTGCTATCTTCAATATTGCAAAAGTTATGGCCAATGTTAAAGTTTTCGGACGGACGAACAGACGGACAGACAGTTCAAATGCTATATGCCACCCTACCAGGGGCATAAAAAGTAGATAATCACCTCCTTCATTTTGAGTTCCTTGTTTTTCTTTTTGCGCTGTTGCATCTGACTGATCTGGAAACATCGTGCTGGACCCTCGTCTAGGTACTTCACCTGTCCAGGCTGCAAACATTGCACACAGTTTACAAATGGGGAGTGTTGTGATTGATTTAACTCTGTAGATTTACATCTATCTAGTTCAAACTTGCAATTGGGCAATTTAGTGTTCTTCGTTGTTGTTACTGACGCATTGATGAAATCATAATGTTAACTTAAAACAATGGTTGTTGCTGTTGTTCTTAACTTCTTGTAATAGCTCACAACAAAAAAGCATTTGATGTTTATATATATTTTTTGTGTGTACAATCTTTAACAGTTATTTTATATTTCGGTCTGTTAAGAGTTAAATTAAAATGAGTCAGTATATTAATCAACGGAACAGACGTGGCCTATGTTCATTTATAAGAAATATTGTGCACAATTTATAGCAATTGTACGAGAATAGTTATCTATACTAAGAGTAAATTGATAGTTGATAATATCAGTCATTTCGAATAATTGGTTTGTGCTAATTATACTAAAAGATTTAGACACAACACAAGGAGAAATTCTTCTTGTCCGGCTATGCTACCATGTATATGCTGTAAAATTACTGAAAAATAGCATATTATATAAAGTTATATTTAAGTCGGCAAGGACAAGTAAATTAAAGAGTCAATGTCGAACCCTTCTCCTAGAAGACATCACCATCATCATCAACAAAAACACCAACCCAACCATCGTGTTCATTATAATCTTCAAAAACAACAACACCATACGACCATCACTTCCATTATAGTCTTCATAATCTAGATTTTACCGTCATAATAATATTAAACATCATAACACTGCCATATTTGAATGTCAAGAAAACACTTTAGACCGAAATGGAAGGTTGGAAGAAAAATGTGAGCCAAGACCAACTGGCGTTAAATTGGATTCAGCGTTATAACAGAGCGCATTATATTTGAGTTACTGTGTATATTATTATAATGTTAATACTATTTTCAGCATATAATACATGATACATTTATAGCATTCAGTGCTTTTTTTAAATTCAAATTTGGCTCTGGTAGGGGGACCCAATCCCAATGGAAAAAAGTATATATATATACCAAATGGGACCTAACAATTTCCAAATGAAGGTTTCCAATAATATTTCATTTGTTTAAATAAGTCCCAACATTTTGTTCACCTCATATACAGTTTTTTAGTTAAACCTAGGTAATTGTGACTTAACTGATTTTGATTGATTATTATACCTATTACCTCAGTCACAAATAGACACCGATCACCGTCCGATCAGCGGCTGACGTATTTTTCCGCTCATCGGGCTGGCGACCGGCTGATGATCACACGGAAACCGGGCCAATTTGTAGCATTGGGCGGCGTCCGGATTAATTTTAAATCTCACTTAAAATTTTACCGGATGTCGGGCCCCGGAAGGAATCGAGTTGAGATTGGAACAAGATCGGACGATCAACGCACGGGTATCACCCGGCGATCGCCCGACATCGGATTCATTCAACGTGTATCGGCAAAAGTAAAGGTATTTCCCAGAGGCATATACATCGGCCGGCGACCGTCTGATTTCCGGAGGGCCTCCGCACGATGCCCGACAGACGCCGGACAATGCTCGTTATGATACACGTACAATGGATCTGATGTCGGGCGCACGCCGGGCGATACGCGTACGTTGATTGTCCGATATCTTTACGATCTCAACTCGATTCCTTCCCAGTGTAGCGGTCCATTTTTTTCCCCCGGCCAGTTTTTCCCCGAGAAAAGATTGGCCTAGGCCGTTTTTTTCCCCCCGGGGAAAAAAATGACCCAGTCCAATCTTCCCCCCCCCGGCCATATTTCCCCCCCCCCTATTTAAAGAATTAATTTCAGCATGACTCTCGGCCATTTTTTCTCCCCTCCACCAATCTTTCCGCCCTCTCTAATTAAGAATTTATTGCAAAATGACTCACGACCATTTTTTCTCCTCTTGGCTAATCTTTCCCACCTACTTTAAGAATTAATTGCAACATGACTCTTCGCCATTTTTTCTCCCCCCGGCCTATGCCCCCCCCCCCTACTTAAGAATTGATTCCAACATGACTCTCTGCCATTTGTTCTCCCCTCGGCCAATCCCCCCTCTACTTACGAACTTATTGCAACATGACTCTTGGCCATTTTTTACAATGTACAGTACATTTATTAATGTGAAATTCTATTACAGTAGTTTTAGTTATGTTTTTGTTTGTTTAAATTGTCCACTAAACAAGTAAAGTATTGCTTAGCAAATGTTTGAGAGAAAAAAATTTATTTAAAAAAATATTACTTTACCTACCCACCTACCGAACCGTAAAGGCAGATACATGATCGCATTTTGTTCATTTCATCGATCTGTTAGACAGTTTAGATTCTGATAGATTACACTTATTATAAGTTCATAAGTACTTTTGCACATTACATGTATATTTAAATTTGATTTTTCTATCCCGGTTTTTCAACTAAGATAGAATTATCTGAACATGTGTATTAATTCTATAAAAATTCTGTTGTTAAAACTACTTTTACAAGGTAGGGGGAAAAAAATTGCCAGGGGGGACAAACTGGCCGAAAAGTGAAGAATAAATGTAAAAAAGAAGTAAAATAAAAGATTAGGGGATAAAGATAGTATAAGCAACTCTATCAAATTCTGTTGTTAAAACTACTTTTACAAGGTAGGAGGCAGGGGGTTGGGGGGGGGGGGGGGAACTGGCCATGGGGGAAAAACTGGCCGAAAGGTGTAGACGCAAAGATATGTCAAATGAAAAATCAGGGGGGGGGGGGGGTGAGAATTGGACTAGGGGGGGAAGAATTGGCCTAGGCCTTTTTTTCTCCTGGGAAAAACTGGACTAGTCTATATTATCCCCGGGGAAAAAGTGGCCAGGGGGGAAAAATGGCCTGTTACAACCTGGCCTGATGTCGGTTAAGACAAACTGTCATATAAACAATTAATCCGGACGCCGCCCGATGCTACAAAAAGACCGGATGTGAGTGTGATCATCAGCCGGCGCCAGCCCGATGAGCGGAAAAAAACGTCGGCCGCTGCTCGGAGGGTGATAGGTGTCTATTTGTTACTGAGGTTTTAAACTTTGTCAGTCATCGGACGGCGGACGTGCAAGTCTTCCCGATGCCTGGAGATCGGACACATCGGCCGGCGACCGGCTTATTTGTGACTGAGGCATAAATGCTACAACCTATGTTTCTCATATAGATCTACGTCAGGAGTGTTAATCTGCTTGTTTGATAATTAATATGCTGCTATGACAACTGTTTTGAAAAATGTCATATTGCTAAACTGTGAACTAGCCTCTTTAGGGAAGTATTATTGTTATCATAAGAAACTAAATACAATGTACATATTGGCAGTTGATCAGAACATCAATTAATTTAGCTTTCAACAGTTCAAACTAACATTTAAGGAAATATGACAGAGTACACATTACAGTTTATTGTGACTTATTATATTGTTTGCTGAAAACAATATCATATCATGTTACTAAATTGGTTGTACATTTGTTCAATATTTTGATAGATGTTCATCTATCCACCCCTTTTGCATGGGCTAAGTGTTTGACCTATCAATTGCTCCTACACCTTAATATTAATCTAACATACAACTCGATGCTAATGGTCATGATGACGATTATACAGAGAAAGATGATGTTGTTTTGATAACATTCAATAGGAAAATGACGACGGCATAGTGACGAAAAATGTGGCAATGAAGTTAATTATGGCCTAAATAAATGTATGTATGTAAGAAATGTGGCAATGAAGTTAATTATGGCCTAAATACATGTATGTATGTAAGAAATGTGGCAATGAAGTTAATTATGGCCTAAATAAATGTATGTATGTAAGAAATGTGGCAATGAAGTTAATTATGGCCTAAATACATGTATGTATGTAAGAAATGTGGCAATGAAGTCAATTATGGCCTAAATACATGCATGTATGTAAGTATCAAACTGTCCAGTAACAATCTTCCTTAAACTCTTTTCAGTTTAGAATTTGATGCATTCAAAGGAGATTTGGGTAAAATAGACACATGAATATAGCAAACATTCTCAATTAACTCTATCAAGAGATTTTTGTATCTTCTTATCTTATAACTTGTTATCACAGGACCTCAACATCAAATAATTAAAACTGGGATCACCACCTTGGAACAGTCAAGTCAAAGTGTGTGTTGAAACCAGTTTTAGGGCTAGCAAAACGTCACACCTAACCCAGAATTAATCACAAACCTTACGATCTAACAAGATGTGTTTGTGAAACACAATGTCCCCCTATATGACGTTTGACCTGGTAGGATGACCTTGACCTTGACCCTTCACCAGTCAAAATGTGCAGCTCCATGAGATACACATGCATTTCAAATATAAAATTGCTAGCTTCAATATTGCAGAAGTGACATTACATGAGCAATTTTGACCCATATATTTGACCTTGAAGGATGACCTTGACCTTTCACCACTAAAAATGTGCAGCTCCATGAGATACACATGCATGCCAAATATTAAGTTGCTATCTTCAATATTGCAAAAGTATTCATAAAATTAGCGATTTGGACCACATATATTTGATCTCTGACCTTGAAGGATGACCTTGACCTTGACCTTTCACCACTCAAAATGTGCAGCTCCATGAGATACACATGCATGCCAAATATCAAGTTGCTATCTTCAATATTGCAAAAGTACTCATAAAATGAGCGATTTTGGCCACATATATTTGACATCTCCCTTGAAGGATGACCTTGACCTTTCACCACTCAAAATGTGCAGCTCCATGAGATACACATGCATGCCAAATATCAAGTTGCTATCTTGAATATTGAAATACTGCGAAAGTGTACATTAAATGAGCGATTTTGACCCATATATTTGACCTTTGACCTTGAAGGATGACCTTGACCTTTCACCACTCAAAATGTGCAGCTCCATGAGATACATATGCATGCCAAATATCAAGTTGCTATCTTCAATATTGCAAAAGTTATTGCAAATGTTAAAGTTGGCGCAAACCAACCAACCAACAGACCAACAGCCCAACCAACCAACAGACCAACAGACAGGGCAAAAACAATATGTCCCCCACTACTATAGTGGGGGACATAAAAAGATCTCATTCAATTCTACCTGTGCAGATAGAATGTCAAAAAGTAATGCATGAATCAAATACTAGAATACATAATTTTAGAGTACAAGTGTTGTAACTGTTGTAATCAATTGAAACACGCAGGATAGATTTTTTTCATAAAACAAGAGATACAATAGGAACACAGCGAGGTATATGTAGCTATATATCTAGCTATTTTAAAACTCTCTTACATTAAAAGGCACTACTGCATTGCAATGTTGCTGTTTATCTGCCTTTGGCTTTTTTGTCACTTTTTGAGTGAGCATTCGCTTCAGTTTCTGAGCCTGGAATTCTTGTGAGTGGTAGTCAAACATGGCTGTGAGGTCCATACTCTGGGGTCGTGTTCTAGAGATCACAGATTCATGCACATTTGGCTCTATGATACAATGCAAGCTCCGGGGATGTCTAGTTTTCAACAAGGCTGGACTATAGGTCAAGGCTAGATGTCTTACTACTGGCTTTATAGGATCTGCGGAATCTAAACTTCTTGGACGCTTCAAAACACTCTCTTTAAGATGTAAAGATCCTATCAATGGAGAAGGATGGCATTTTACAGATGTGTCGCTTTTGTGAATATCAGGGAAAGAATCTTTGGACTCATTGTTTGTATCATCTAGGTCAATAACACTTACAATAGTAACATTTGGTTGTTCAGCTTCAGTACTATTCAACATTTCACCTGCGCGAGCATACGGTAACACCACTGCATCAGAAGATACTCCTCCATTTGAGACCACCTTTGTATCTAAATCCCGAGGAGGCTTTGGACTGCCTCCCCCCTGAGTATTGACATCAGCTGACCGCTGATTGGCAGGTGCTTTAGGCTCACCACAGTACACGTGTCCGGACCTACGGTCTGGTAGAATGCTGGCTTCCTTCTTCTCTGCTTGCTTCTCATAGGAGCCATTAGGGGCAGCAGTTTCAGTGTCCGACTTGAGCTCCTCCGACTTACTACTACCACCAATACAACCTCCCATCTTCACACACAAGATGGGCCTCCCTGTTAACACATCATCCTTAACATATGCTCCCTCTTAAAGACACGATTTTTACCCTAAGGCCTACACTAAACAGCTGAAGAAACATTATTTTCAAGTTTGTTTTCAATCAAGCTTTCTTAACAGTGAAACATTTTACCATAACAACAAGGAAATTTAATGTGCATCCACACACAGTTATAAAGTCTCACATCACAAAAGTTTATCACAACTGAGCTCTTAAATCTCCTAGGTTTAAACCCTTATAAAAATCACAATTATAAATACATTTCCAAATATTTGGGTTAAATTCTTCAGAGTAAAGTAGCTTTACCAAAAATAGACTAGCATAAACTATTTCAATGCTGCAGTGAGTTCAGCCCACTTCTCAGCCTCCAAGGTTTACACAGTTCACTGAGCAGGAAGTGAAATCTTGTACCACTGATACTGGCAACTCACAACTTCCTCCTCTTGCTTTAAGTGGCCAGGAACGATCAACAAGGGGAAAATTTAATTACACATTCATTTTTTTTAATCTTTGTCCGATTAATTTCCTTAAGATGCCTCTTAAGGATTATAACTAAATAATGCATATGCATATCACTTGCAAATGTAATTACTGCCAATTAAATTTTCTATAAAGTTTTATGCATTTCATAACTTAGGCTATTGCTATTTTATCTTTCGTTGTACAAACCCACAGATGTTAAAAATGAGGTTCTTAACAAAAATAAAAATGAAAAAATCATCTTGTTCAGTTCATAAACCTATCACAATCCTAAATTTTAACCACAGTGAATAAAATTTTTAAAACACGTATTTGATAGTATTTGTAAGCAATGAACAACTTAATTTCCAAACTATAGTCAAAACAATGTCATTTTCCCAATCCAAGAGGCTTCGGGCCCAATTCACAAAAATTGAATTAAATGAACCAATAATTAAATGAAAATAAATGGACTTCATGTATTTATAGTTGTATTTAAATAAGATACTTAACCAAATACTTAATAAAACTGCTTTGATTGTATATGATTTAAATCGTGTAATTTACTTTCCCAAGTTATAATGTAAAACTTACTTTTGATGCATGTATATTTGTTCTATTGCACAGTAAAACATTTTTTAAAATGTGCTGTAAATGTAAGGCTACCTTTACATTTTGAATAATCTATCTGGCAATGATCTTTATCTATCTATTATCACAATCTTTATATCTATCAAAGTGCTTATGATCTTTTAGCAGTAGAACTTCATAAACAAATGAACATAAAAACAAGAGGACCTGGTGGCCCTGAATTGCTGAGTTCAAATTATACAAATAATCAAAACTGGACCTAATAACTTACTTTTTTGACAAACATGACTTAAGTATTGTCAAAAATAACTTTTTATCAAGATTGAGTTATAAATGTGGCCTTGATAGTAGTTTCGTATTTTATTTAAACAGATGACCTAGTTTTTGGACGAACATAACCCGGATTTGGGCTCTGCTTAGACATTGTCAAGACTTACATTGTGACCAAGTTTCATTAAGATTAAGTCATAAAACAGAAAGAATGAATAAGCTTCATTTCAAGACTGTTACCAGACCAGGAACAACAATCAAAAGTCCACACAAGATTTGACCCTGTTAGGAAGTGAGTATCATTGAGACAAATGTTCTGACCAGGTTTCACTAATATTGGGCGATGCAATCTCTACATTGGTCACAAGGCAAATGATGAAGATCGACAACATACAACTGAAACAAGAGCTCCGCGGTCGAGACTGATGACGCCCAAAACAGGGCCTTGACACAGGATTTTTTGCAACAAAACTGACAATAAGAATTTATCTTATCATATTTATGTGGCTTTGCCACTAAAATAAGTTTTTAATTGACACAGAACTATGAACTTCTGTTAAATCATTTTTATAGTAAATGGGTTGAGAATATTATAGTATCATAACTAGTGATGTCACGATAATCAAATAAAATCGCTTTATCGTTGTTTGATGAGAAAGTCAGCGATAAGCAATTCTCTTTCCGGAAAATCAATGTCGCTGATTTAGTAGATTGTCATTGAAAAGACTGAAATTGAGATAAACTCATTCTGGAAATAAGTGGTTAGCATTTGTGTTTGTTTAGTACACAGTTTAAAACATTTTCTTTTCTATATATTGTTTTACATATCACCTGTTTATTGTGATATGAATCTCATTTTTCAACATTAAAAGTTATATGACATTATGTTGTCGCAATATATTTAATTTCTTTGTCCTCATTATAAAGCTTGATACATTCAGCTAAACATGCCAATAATGAGTGAGCCATGGAAATTGTGTGAGGCAAATGTATCTGTTAAAAATCAGGCCGATCGGTCAATCCGCTCACAAGTTATTAATAAGACATGATTTTCCCATTCAATTTCACAGTGATTTTGATCCTTCACCTAAATTTAAACAGGGATTCTCTACTGTTCAAGGTCAATTCATCTGCAAAGTATGAGGCCCATCGGGCTAATACTTTCATGACATATAGAACGGAAACCAATTTAACACTTAATGTCACAGTGACCTTGACCTTTGAACTAGTGCCCCAATTTCAATAGGGGCCATCTACCGTCCAAGGCAAATGCACATGTTAAGTATCAAGCCAATCAGTCCATTTGTTGAAGAGTTATTGATCAGAAAAGAACTGGTCTACACACAGTCAGACACAGACCAACTGACCGACATCCAGCAAAACAACATACCCCATCTTCTTCGAAGGGGGGCATAACTTATGTACGCAAACTTTTAAATCAAAGACAAGTGTTTGCATCAGAACTCTCTGGTCAGTTCAGAGATTTTTCAGAAATGTCTCTTTCAAATTGACTGACAATGAGTATTATACCGTAAACTTAATAATTGTATGTTTTGTTTCTCTCTACAGCCCCGTCAGGGGGGCATGCGTATACTGGAGCTTAGCAGGTTTAAGTGAGGTTAGTTTAAACTGACTTCCAAGATGGCGTTGTTTTCGTGTTTTTCGTGAAGTAGTATCAGATATTTTTATCCAGTAAGCCACTATATATTCATATTTTTCGGCTCTACAGTGTTTGTGCTTGGATTTCACACAAAGCAATTGTTTCTTAAATCTACGGGGAAAGGTTTCTTCACAGGGTATGATTGTGTTGCCTTTAACACGGAAATGTTTTGGTTTAATTGGTTAATAGAATTATTATACTGTAAACGTATAAAAATTCGTCGGTATGAAATTTCGTGGTTTAATAAAAAACAACTAATTCGTTGACACGTAATTTCGTGAATTTCAAATTTTCGGGGAAGATTGACAGTCATAATAATTAAACTTTTCTTAAAACAACCAGAGTAATAATGAAGAATAATCTGCTAATGTGTGTTGACAGCAAGGCTTGTGATTAATGTTCACTGAAGCATGAAAGTGTTGCAGATAATTGTTGATAAGAGCGAATAAGCGGCGATCTTGTCGGTCCCTGCTCGCTTATTGCCATCAATGTTGTTTTGACAATATTTGCAATTCTCTGCTCAATCGGTCCCCTAGTAGTAACAATTGAGTAATAAGGTCCCCAAAATACAGTTGTGAAAACCATTATGTCTCTTTTAACTTTGATTCGCACTAATTGACATATGTGATAAATCTGCAAACTGTTAATTTGACGACGTCACGTAAATGAGAACAATCGTTGATGTACAGTTTAAATTCCGTGTTTGATTTAAAAAGTATTATTACCCAAACACTTATCAAGAAAACAACGTATTGTATTACCTAGCATATCTCAATCAAATATTTCAGATAACCGAAAACAAAAGAGAATGTCGGCAATGACATTCGGAAATGACCGATTTCGGATTAAAAATGTAAAAATAATCGTTGGTACTTGAATACGTGGTTCAGCGGAACAACAAAATCCACGAAAATTCGTACCACACGAAATTTAATGGTTTTACAGTATTAGAACGATATCACCATAACATTTTTAACTAGGATAAATGTCAAACTTTGGTGCACACAAGCTTGGTGTGTGTATGTATTTCTTTTGACCTTGCAGTCAAGGATAACCCATGAAAGTGCAAGCACTTATTTCCAATGGGGTCCTTTGGTTTTTGCTGAAGAGACAGCAAGCAGAAGAGACAGTATTGTGATACAAGGAATCCGGGTGTGATACCCTAAGCTCTTTGCGAATAGATCCCTTGGTTCTTTTATGTGTTCAGTGTATAGCACCGATACACGCGAGATTTACCTGGGTTTCATACCAGTTCAGTTGGGTGGGAAACACTTGAAGCATTTCTGAAATTTCCAGTGCCCCGACCAGGAATTGAACCGGGGACCTCTGGAATGGTAGACCAGAGTGTTACCACTGGACAACCCCACCACCTTGGTATGTAAGGATATAACAGTAGCTGAACAAGTCATTTAAAAGCATATGTTTTTTTTAAAGATGCCAAGTTCTACACCCAATTTGGTCAGAGGTTCAATTATTTAATAACCAACCATTAAATACTGTAATTTGTGTTGGAAAAAAACTGTGATCATGTAAAATGTTGGTAAACATGAACTGTGATAATGTAAAATGTTGGTAAACATGTAAAGTGACATTCTTGTCTTTTCATTTCATTCAGCCAGAAATTCATCTCTTTCATATTAGTCTGCAAGAGAAATGCTTAATCTAGACAATGATATTATCAACAGTTCAACATAAGCATTCTCACTGATATTAAGGGGCAATTCTATAGTTTTGTGACAAAATGACTAATACCCTTACATGACCAATATTCAGGGGAAAAACAAGAGCACCGCATAACGGATGCCACGCTCGGCTGCGAAAGCTTGTCAGAATTTTTTATTTATTTAGAGGACACAGTGACCTTGACCTTTGACCTAGTGACCCAACAAGAGATGTGTTCGTCAGAAACACAATGCCCCCTACTGCGCCACTTTGAAATAAAATTTATATTTATCATTTGGCAGGTACAGAAATCATCTCCCTTTAAAGCTTATTACTTCCCTTGGATTTTGTCCAATCCAACTGGGGGGGGGGGGGGGGGGGGGTCTGTAGACAGTAAAAAATGACCAAGTCAGACATCACTGACAACCAAGGCCTGTGGTTTATCACAGAGATCATAGCTAGAGTTCATCATGTATCTATGGAATAAGTCCACAGGTACGTAATGAACACTACTATTAACAACTAGGTACATGAAAGAAATGATAATTATATAATAAAAAAAAAACTTTGACAAATCAATCATTTGAGTTATAAATAATCAAAATAATAAATCTGTACAGTAACTGTGAAAAGAACTTTAATTCTTGGTAAGGAAATATATAATATGTGATTTATAATTATATAAATTACTTCCCTTGAAAATAAAACAAATTATTCATTTCCATAAGAAAAAAATTACATTTATTTTTGAATACAAAACGGGTAAGGTTGTTCGCTACCTTGTATCAAGGGACGCTAACAGGTTGCTAACGCCGAGGTTTTCCAATTTGCACACGTGACATTTTCTGGAATGCTACTTCCTTTTCCGTTGAGACGAAATTCAGTTCAGACAGACTTTAAAGCTTTTGCATAAAATCGCATTTAATCTCAGTAAGCATGAAGGGTAGAGGTGCGCGATGAAAGACAGGGTCGCAGAAGAGGCCGAGGTCGGTAAGCCCGGAGGGCAACAGGCTAAATGAAGGGGATAAAGGTAAAAAAGTTCATGATTTTGATCAACTACTTAGAGAGGCCGAGAACAGGAAAAAGAGAGTGCCGAATGGTTCAAGCACCGGTATCGTTCAAGTGAACCCCTTCATGTTAGTGTACCCACTTTAAGTTTACAGCAACCGAGCCAGTCAACAATGCCTACAGCAGCGAGCGCGGCCATGCCAAATGTCCGGATAGTTTCGGATGACGTAGCGGCCCACATCCCCGATCAGTTAAAACAAATCGGGCGGGGTGAATTTGTCAATTTTACATTTTTGTTAAAAGGGTCCATAGAGCTCCAAAGTCATCTGTCAGGGGCAACACTTTCAGTTTCAGCGGACGGCCGCCTGGTGGCGCAACAAAAAGAATGCAAAGACACAATTGGTTCGATCGAGAAATGGTCAGACGCATTCATTATCTTCATGTCAGACTCTGTGTATTTATCTTTTGATCATAACAAATCAAAAACACAAGAATTGCTGAAATATTTTTGGACCATAAGAGAGGACGCGTACCGCCAGGGTGGGTCGGCTTGGCGCACCTATGACGAGCAGTTCAGGCTTCGTCAGGGCATCTCACCCTCACCCTGGTCGGAAATAAATAATGACCATTGGTGGCACTGTATGCTTGCGCAACCCGCAAACCCGCTCACATCGGAAACGTTTCTACGCCCCTCATGCAACCAGTACACGTGTAATTATTTTAACCAGGGAAGTTGCCGCCGGGGAAACTGCCGTTTTCCTTACAATTGCTCGCGTTGTCGGGGTAACCATCCAGCAATAAACTGTCAGAGCATAGCGGAAGCCTCGGGAGTCGCCCAGCGCGCAAATACACGGAGGTTCCAGGCTCCCTTTCGTGACAGAAATAACCCAAATCCACACAGGCTCGGGCAGCGTCAATTCGGACAAAACCGAGGCAATTTTAGTCGATACACGCAGTAACTGTCAAAACAAAACATTATAGACATCGCTCCATGGCCAGTTAAATTAGACGCTTTACAAAAATTTCTTCGAGGGTATGATAATGCGGAGGCAGAGTTTCTTTTTTTTTGTTTCAAATACGGATTTTCACTTCAATATCAGGGGCCGCGACAAACACGCGTCGCAAAAAATAAAATCTGTTTACGAACACACAGAGGAAATTTCTGAAAAAAATTCGAAAGAATTGTTGGAGGGGCGAGTTGCAGGCCCTTTCTGTTCACAACCGTTCAACGAATTCATAGTATCGCCAATAGGTCTAGTTCCAAAAAAGGACCCCGGGGAGTACCGCATGATACATCACCTGTCTTACCTAGAAGGGGAATCCGTCAATGACTATATAGACCCATCTATGACAGCGGTCCAGTACACACGTTTTGATAAAGCTGTTGAGTTAATACAACGTCTGGGTAAAAATTGTTTCTTATTTAAAATGGACATCAAAAATGCTTTCAAGATCATACCAATAAAGCCTGAAAATTTTCAATTATTAGGGTTCCAATTTAACAGATCATACTTTTTTGATAAAACATTACGTTTTGGTGCATCAATTAGTTGAGCTACTTTCGAACCAATTAGTACTTTTTTTGAATACTGTGTCGTTTCCCGAGTGAACTTGGGACTGCTAATTCACTATCTTGATGATTTCTTTGGCGGTGATAAGTCTCGCTCACCGTGCGGTGATTTGATGTCCGTCTTTGCCCAAGGTTATGGTTGAATTAGGTGTCCCAGTGGCAGTTGAAAAAACGGAAGGTCCAACGATGGTTCTAACATTCTTAGGCTAAGAGTTAGATAGCGCACAAAAAAGTCAGCATACCAATGGCAAAGATACATGAATTGACGGAAAAGATCAGCCAAATTCTGTCAAAAACAAAAGCAAGGTTGCGCGATATACAGTCTCTCATAGGTTCCCTTAACTTTTGTTGTCGGGCTTTACCAGCAGGTAGACCGTTCTGTCGTCGGCTCATTAATGCGACATGCAGTTTAACCAAGCCTTTCCATCGAATTAGAATCAGGCGAGATATTAAGCTGGACTTGCGCATGTGGTTGCAGTTTTTTTGCAAATTACAACGGGATATCAATGTTTCACGATCAGTTTTGGCTGTCTTATGAGGATGTCAATATTTTCACCGATAGCGCGGCGGGGGTGGGGCTCGGTTTTGGTATTTATTCATTTTGAGTTGCACTGGTGCGCAGCTAGGTGGCCAGTAGACTGGCATACAGACGGACATACCAGCGACATAACGATCTTAGAGCTTTTCCCTTATATTGGTTTCAATTGCAATATACACAACAAAAAGATTCAGTTCAACTGCTACAATGCCGCTGTTGTAGGTGTACTTAACTCATGGTCTTCGAAATCGGACAAAATTATGACGCTGTTGCGTCCCCTTTCACTCAAATGTTTGGAATTCAAAATTTTAATCCGAGCATCCCACGTTCCAGGTTCAAAAAACACAATATGTAACGCACTTTCTCGATTTCAGATGGCAAAATTCAGAAACTTGGCACCAGAAGCAGACGAGGAACCACAGAGGGTACCCGAGTACCTCTGGAATATCTTCTCTTTAATGAGAAAGTCGATATCACAAAACACTAGCGGAGCATACGAAACCGGTGTTAATGCCTTTAACGCATTTTGCGATCTTTACCATATATCCCAAATGCAACCAGTACCTGAACAGGTTATCTTATGGTTCATAGCATACTGTTTTGAGAAAGGCTTAGCGACCCGCACGGTCAAAACTTACTTGGCAGGAATTAACTATTGGCAACAAGTACAAGGGCACAAATCTTTTTCCGAAGAATTTAGGCTAAGTAAGGTTATAGAAGGTTATTCGCGATCAATGGGTATAAACAAGGACAGAAGACGCCCGTTCACATCCGAAATCCTCTTCAAAGTAATGCAACAATTGCCAAACATATGCTACAACTCGTATGAGGCAACTCTACTTGCTGTGATATTTTCCCACACCTATTTTGGGCTATTTCGTATCAGCGAGTTGGTATCACCTAAACGACCAGAAATGTATAACCAAATCAGAACGTCCGACGTTGAATTGTTGTTAGACCAGTCATACATCTCAATCCGCATCGCAAAGTCAAAAACTCATTAACACAACGCGGCGGTCACACTCAAAATTCCCAAATTGGAGAAATCAATATGTCCTGTCCAGAGAATGCACGACTATCTGGCTATGTCACCGGTAGGTCTTGCAGCATTTTATCATAAAGGGGGTATGCCAGTTACCAGACAGCAGGTTAACGCGGTACTAGCAAAATGCCTCGGCCGCACTGAATTCGGCAACGCTTTCTTTAACACTCATAGCTTTAGAATTGGGCGCGCAACGGATCTGGCAAGGAAAGGATATCCTCCCAAAGTCATCGCGAAACTTGGGAGATGAACTTCAGACACATACAAAAAGTACATTAGACCATAACCCTTAAGATTTATTTAGGGCACAGCAGCTAACAGCTGTGACGTCACTAGTGATCCATCCCAGACGGTCGCGCCCATAACGAGCAGTCAAAACCAGTATAAAACGCAGAGAGGTAACTCTGTATTTTACGTTACCGTTTCTGTAATTTGGATTCAGGGATTGGCTCCCTTTTATTTTATTATAAGTGAATGAGGATTCTTATGTTTATTTAATACTCTAGTCGCTTATAACTCAATACTTCCTAGTGGTAGCTTTTAGTAGTATGCTTATGCTTTATTGTATGTTGTGATTGTATATATTTACAGTAATATAAGTGACACGTAGAAGACTTGTATTCGGATATACATGCTTATATAGTTTTATGCAATTACACTATGAGACCTTATGAATAACGTATACTAATATGAATAAACAATTGACCTTTGTTTTGTGGGGGGGGGGGGGTTTGCTATCAGAATTTTGGGGAATAAATTGTTTCAATTTATTTGTGGCGTAAAATTCTGTGAGTACAGGATGTTGAATTTCTCAGTTCCACTCATTTTGGTTAATCAGTATTCATTTATAAATGAACAAGTATATTCTAGGGGTTTTGAGCTCTCCGCTGCCATTGTTTGGGGCTCCTTCGGGACAACACCGCAATGACACATGGGCTCACAACCCTTCGGGACAACACCGCAATGACACATGGGCTCACAACCCATCTCTTAACGTAAACATTATAGCAAAAGGCTAACTGCACGGGGCGAGGTTTGGTTGGTTGGTTGCTTGCATGGTTAATTGGTTACCCAGACTTGCAGGGGTCAGGTAGATTAGATCTTCCCAGCACTACACCCTGTTGGTAAAGTTTGGTGGTTACTGGCACCGCAGTAGGAGCCAGCGTGTTATTGTGTTTACCAGCGTGTGGTGTCATGGTTACTGGCAAATGGTATAACTGGTGAGATATATGGGTTACCAGTAAAGGTTGGTGTATGCCAGAGGGTTATATAGTGTGGCTGCCAAAGGGTTATATAGTGGGTCACTGGCACAGGTATACATACGCGGTTATGCTATGTGCAAGTCCAAATTAGTAACCATCACAGCTAGGAAATTATTATTAAACACACCAAGTGCTCACAGGGTTTTGCGCCACATACTGCTGCCTTTACGCCAATACTTATCACAGGCTTTTGATAACTTTGACATACAATGATTTATTGAATGTACGATAAGTTTCAACATTGCAATAAATACAATCCACATATATTCTGGTTATTTATTGTTTATCATAAAATAATTGTCTCCAACAAATCTCTATTTTTAGTAGCAAATAATTAAAAGCCACTACCGTGACTGTAGATTCACCACTCAAAATGTGCAGCTCCATGAGATACACATGCATGCCAAATATATAAAGTGGCTATGTTCAATATTGAATAATTATCTCCCTTTAAAGCTTATTACTTCCCTTAAATGTGTATTTTTTACCGTAGACCTTGGAGGATGATCTTGACGTTGACCTTTTACCACAATGTGTTTGTCAGAAACACAATGCCGCCTACTGTGCCGCTTTGATTTATTTAACAACAAGAGGGTCAAGATGGCCCTAGTTTGCTCACCTGAGAGGAGTCGGTTCATTCAATCTTTACCAAATGTCAAACTTGACCTAGATATTGTCCAGACAAACAACCTGGTCAAGTTTAATCATTATTTCATCTGCGAGTCATGATCAATGTACCTATGAAGTTTCATGATCCTAGGCATAAGCATTCTTGAGTTATCATCCGGAAACCATTTTTCTAAGTTGAGTCATCGTGACCTTGACAGCCATTGTGTGAATACGTTTTTTGGCACTCTGACCTTGACCTTTGACCTAGTGACCTGATAATCAATAGGGGTCATCTGCAAGTCATGATCAATATACCTATGAAGTTTCATGAACCTAGACATAAGCGTTCTTGAGTTATCATCCAGAAACCATTTTACTATTTCACGTCACCGTGACCTTTGACCTAGTGACCTGAAAATCAATAGGGGTCATCTGCGAGTCATGATCATTGTACCTATGAAGTTTCATGATCCTAGGCATAAGCGTTCTTGAGTTATCATCCAGAAACCATTTTACTATTTCAGGTCACCGTGACCTTGACCTTTGACATAGTGACCTGAAAATCAATAGGGGTCATCTTCGAGTCATGATCAATGTACCTATAAAGTTTCATGATCCTAGGCAAAAGCGTTCTTGAGTTATCATCTGGAAACCATTTTACTATTTCGGGTCACCGTGACCTTGACCTTTGACCTGAAAATCAATAGGGGTCATCTGCGAGTCATGATCAATGTACCCATGAAGTTTCATGATCCTAGGCCTAAGTGTTCTTGAGTTATCATCCAGAAACCATTTTACTATTTTTTCGGGTCATCGCGACCTTTACCTTTGACCTAGTGACCTGAAAATCAATAGGGGTTATCTGCGAGTCATGATCAATGTTTCTATGAAGTTTCATGATCCTAGGCATAAGCGTTCTTGAGTTATCATCCGGAAACCATTTTAATGCTTTGGAACACCGTGACCTTGACCTTTGACCTAGTGACCTGAAAATCAATAGGGGTCATCTGCGAGACATGATCAATGTATCTATGAAGTTTCATGATCCTAGGCATAAGCGTTCTTGAGTTATCATCCGGAAACCATTTTACTATTTCGGGTCATCGTGACCTTGACCTTTGACCTAGTGACCTGAAAATCAATAGGGGTCATCTGCGAGTCATGACCAATGTACCTATGAAGTTTCATGATCCTTGGCATAAGCGCTCTTGAGTTATCATCCGGAAACCATCTGGTGGACGGACGGACCGACATCAGCAAAACAATATACCCCTCTTCTTCGAAGGGGGGGGGGGGGGGGGGGGCATAATGAGAAAACTGCCCCCCTCCCAGCAGTCATGTTATTCAACTGACCGGAACCATTTTTGAACTCAACTCTCGTATCAAGGAAACAAAATTTAATGTTCTGAGCAATTTCATGAAAATTGGGCCAAAAGTGTGACTCCTACTGCGTTCACGTTTTCACTATTTACATATAGAGAAAAATGCCCCGCACACTGGCGGCCATGTTTTTTCACCGATCCCAACCATTTTCAAACTCGTCTGAGATATCAATAAAACCAATGTTTTTACCAACTTTCATGATGATTGGGCACAAATTGTGACTTCTAGAGTGTTTACAAGGTTTCTCTATAGCCAAATAGGGAAAACTGCCACTCTATACATATAGAGAAAAATGCCCCGCCCACTGGCGGCCATGTTTTTTCACCGATCTTGACCATTTTCAAACTCGTCCGAGGCATCAATTGAACCAAAGTTTTGACCAACTTTCATGATGATTGGGCAAAAATTGTGACTTCTAGAGTGTTTACAAGGTTTCTCTATAGCCAAATAAGGAAAACTGCCCCGCCCACTGGCGGCCATGTTTTTCAACGGATCGGAACCACTTTTAAACTAAACCAAGATATCATTAAGACAAACATTTTGACAAAGTAACATGGGGATTGGGCATGAAATGTGACTTCTACAGTGTTTACAAGGTTTTTCTTTTTTTGACCTAGTGACCTAGTTTTTGACCCGGCACAACCCAGTTTCGAACTCAGCCGAGATTTCATTGGGACAGAGCTTCTGACCAAGTTTCATGAAGATGGGACAAGAAATGTGGCCTCTAAAGTGTTTACGAGCAAATGTTAACGGACGGACGGACATACGATGGACAAAAACCAGTCACAAAAGCTCACCTGAGCAATCAGGTGAGCTAAAAATATATACGTGGGCAGGTCAGATAACTATGTCCATTTAAAGCTTATTACCTACCTTGACTTTGTTTTTTCGACCCTAGACCTTGAAGGATGATGTTCACCTTGAAATTTTACCACTCAAAATGTGCAGCTCCATGAGATACACATGCATGCCATATATCAAGTTGCTATCTTCAATATTTAGAAAGTTATGGCCAATGTTAAGGCTTTAGCACGACGCCTACGGCGGACGGCAGACGACGAGCTGGCTATGACAATAGCTCCGGTTTTCTCCGAAAACAGCTGAGCTAATAAGGGGAATATATGGATCAAATGGGATTAAAATCAAAGTACTGACAGTACTGGTGTGACGATTCTTTTCAAGAGGATTGATATAAAAGCATCTATTTAAGTTTATCTACATAACAACAATTGTGTATGTGGGTACGAAAATTTTGGGTAGGAAAAAAAATGGGTATGAAAATTTTGGGTACAAAAATTATGCAAAAAAAAATTGGGTACGAAAAAAGATTTGGTTACGAAAACAAATTTGGGTAGGAAAATAAATTGGGTCCGAAATTTTTTTTTGGTACAAGCAAACATTTGGGCATGGAAAAAAAAATGGGTCCGAAAAAAATTGGGTCCGAAAAATGCAGGGTACGAAAACAAAATTGGTGGTACGTGGAAGAAGTACCCGTGGGGAACTTGATCCATTCAGCGAAACTGGGAGGCGGGTTACATTTTCGATCAAATATAACAAGAACTATCTTTAAAAAGATATTCAACATGTAATTTCTGTACCACTTATCTTAAAAAAACGTTATGTTACAGTAAAACGTTTGTGGGTAATAACAATACGTTTCAGCATATAAATTCAAAACTTGACATGTTCTTTAATTACACCATTCTCTTTAATTTCACATGTATATCATACCAAACTATATTTCTTTGTTTCCTTTCCTAAGTTAATGATGCTGTGTGTACGGACGTGATTTCACATGCCCATGTGCATGAACATATAATTTTTATCTTTTGATTATTGTTTTTTTCTCTAATTCAATAAGCTTAGGCATGTTTGTTCGTTAAGTACGGCAATAATTTCATAATGATTCCCGAAAGTTGGTATGAGTACATAGTCGTAAGAGCACTTGAATACATGAGTTTGCCCATGAACACATGGTAAGGTTAACTAAATCTCCGCGATATGACCTTATATGTGTTTAAAACAGCAAACAATATCCAACAAACAAATGAATTATCAAACATAGTATGTGCACTGATGTGGCTCTGTAATTTCTGTTTGAAAAGTTTATTAAATATGCAAAATGAGAAAGCACGCATAAGAGCGAGTTTCACAGATGTCAAATGGCTATTATGCTGTTTAAATACCATAGTCGCTACAACGTTTACAAATGGCAGGTTCGAAATAATTCGTTTTCTTTACACTCATGATCGCGTTGAAAGTTAATTATACACGTTTCAATTCGCAATTTATTTACTGAATCACGACAAATGTCAAATACAATACAGAAAATGCATACTTGTTTTATTGATCTATAAACATACAATGGATTGAATATAACTGATTTAAAATTAACGTTTTCAAACTATTATTAAATCTTTTTCCCAGAATATGCTGTCCTATTTATAGCTGAGCTTCCTATACCTTTATCAATGATAATCAGTGAGGTATGCCAATACGGTCTTTTACATAGGTCCCCATTGTGAAGAATTTTTTTCATGGTATGATAACTTAAACGAACTGCTTCGCAGCATTGTCAAAAATGTATATTTGCACTTTATGGTCATGAAATATGTGAACATTCAATGTAAAAACTTGAGATAAGTATTTGCTGCACAAACTTATAACATTTGATGCGGACTGATTGACCCACATACAGAGTGACCTAAGTATACCACCTCTCTGCTGGAGAATAAAGAGCCTTGTTCTGGGAAAATTTGGCCTAATGCATGTGCAAAAAGTATTGTCCCAGATTAGCCCGTATACTCCCCACATGCTAATCAGGGCTACACCTTCCACTTTTGTGGTATTTTTCAGATAAAGGAAGTTTCTTCTAAATAAATATCAAGTTCCGACAGAAAGTCGCGTCCCTGATTAGCATGTGAGGACTGCACAGGTCAGGGACAACACTTTCTGCACATGCACTAAGCCCTGTTTTCTCGGAGCAAGGCTCTCATACTGCCTCACAAGATTGTAACCTGGTTGCATGTCATGTACCTACCGGTGGCCTGTAGACTCGCCAGAAGGCCCTCTCCTGAAGGTCATGGACCACCTTGTCAGCACGCTTCATGTCCTTCACCTGCCTGAAGTCCCATAACAAAAGCCATCATAATCATAGTCAAGATATCATCTTTTATGTGTTTTTGTGTGTGTCAGAAACCATTTCTTGATACTGAAATTTAGATTTGCGTTACTTGATGTGTTACCAACACCAAAGATGCCCAAACAAATTGTTAAGACAAAGATAGCTAGCTTCCTCGTGCCAATATCTGATCTTTGTTATCTTATTGTGACCTTGAAACAGCCTACAGGTGATCATACCTGGTTAAAATTGCCTGCCTAGCAATCGAGTAACAATCCAGACAAGATGAGACAGAGGCAGCACTTGACATATTGAAGGAAAGCTAACTACGATGTTGAATGCATATCAGGGGGCATAACAACATGGAGTCTACATCTTAACTCACTTGTAGCCTTGCTATTACCTCACTTCTAGCCTTGATATTACCTCACTTGAAGCCTTGATGTAACCTCACTTGAAGCCTTGATGTTACCCTCATTTGAAGCCTTGATGCTACCTCACTTGAAGCCTTGATGTGACCTCACTTGAAGCCTTGATCTTACCTCACTTGAAGCCAAGATCTTACCTCACTTGAAGCCAAGATCTTTCCTCATGTGAAGCCAAGTTCCTACATCACATGAAGATCTTAACTCACTTTAAGCCTACATCTTACCTTACCTGGAGCCTTCATCTGAATTCACTTGAAGCCTAGATCATCTTACTTGAATCTTGAAGCCTATATCTCACCACATTTGAAGCCTAGATCTTCACTCACTTGAAGCCTAGATCTACTGTCACTTGAAGCCTAATTCTCACCTCACTTGAAGCCTTGATCTACTGTCATTTGAAGCCTAAATCTTACCTCCGCTAATGCCTAGATTTACCTTACTTGAAATCTAAATCTTACATCACTTAAAGCAGAGATCTTACTTGTAGCCGAGATTTCAACTCATTTGAAGCCTAGATGTCACATCATTTGAAGCGTAGTTATTACCTCATTCGAAGTCTCAATCTTACCTCATTTGAAGCCTAGATGTAACATCATTTGAAGCCTAGAGCTTACCTCATTTGAAGTCTCTATCTAAACTAACTTGAAGCCTAGATGTTACTTCACTTGAAGCCTAGATCTTACCTCATGTGAAGCCTATATAGTACCTCATCTGAAGCCTAGATCTTACCTCACCAGAAGCCTAGATCTTACCCTGCCTGTGGCCAACATCATAATTATCTCATTTGAAGCCTTAACCTTACCTCAGTTGAATCCTAGATATTACCTCACCTAAAGCTGGATGTTACCTCACGTAAAAACTTGATATAACCTCACTTGAAGCCTAATACTCATATAACTTTAAGCCTAATTCTCATATCACTTGAAGCCTAATTCTTACCTCACTTGAAAACTTGATATCTCACCCAAAGCCTAGATCTTACATAACTTGAAGCCTAGATCTAACCACAATTAAAGTCTAGACCCTACATAACTTGAAGCCTAGATCTTGCCCACTTGAAGTCTAGATCTTAGGCCACTTAAGGCCTAGATCTTACCCCACTTAAACCATGATCTTACCTCACTTGCAGCCTTGATCTTACCTCACTTGCAGCCTAGAATTTAGTTAACTTGAAGCCTAGATCTACCCGACTTGAAGCCTAGATCTTACCTTACTTAAAGCCTAGATCCTACCTCACTTGAAGCCTAGATCTTTCCTCACCAGGAGCATAGATCATACCTCACTTGAAGCCTAGATTTTACCTCACCTGAAGCCTAGATCTTACCTCAGCTGGAGCCTTGATCTAACCTCACCAGGAGCCTAGATCTTACCTCACATGGAGCATAGATCTTGCATCACTTGAAGCATAGATCCTTCCTCACTTGAAGCATAGATCTTACCATCCTCTTGAGCCTAGATCTTACATCACTCAAAGCCTAGATCTTACCTCATTTGGAGCCTAGATCTTACCTCACCTGGAGCCTAGATCTTACCTAACCAGAAGCTTAGATCTTACCTCACTTGAAGCCTAGACCTTACCTCACCAGGAGCCTAGATCTTACCTCACCTGGGGCCTCAATCTTACCTCACCTGGATCCTTGATTTTACCTCACCTGAAGCCTTGATTTTACCTCACTTGAAGCCTAGATCTTACCTCACTGGAAGCTTAGATCTTACCTCCCCTAGACCTAGATCTTACCTCACTTGAAGCATCTTACCTCATTTGGAGCATAGATCTAACCTCACCAGGAGCCTAGATCTTACCTCACTTGAAGCCTAGATCTTACTTCACCTTGAGCCTAGATCTTACCTCACTTGAAGCCTAAATCTCACCACACTTGAAGCCAAGATCTTACATCACCTTGAGCCTAGATCTTACCTTACTCGAAGCCTAGATCTTACCTCACCTTGAGCC
This sequence comes from Dreissena polymorpha, assembly GCF_020536995.1. Classification (NCBI taxonomy): domain Eukaryota; kingdom Metazoa; phylum Mollusca; class Bivalvia; order Myida; family Dreissenidae; genus Dreissena; species Dreissena polymorpha. The sequence goes on along the minus strand of NC_068356.1, from coordinate 108,214,244 downwards.
TAGATCTTACCTCACCTGAAGCCTTGATCTTACCTCACTTGAAGCTTAGATTTTACTCGACTGAAGCCTGTATCTTACCTTACCTGGAGCCTAGATCTTACCTCACTTCAGGCCTAGATTTTACCTCTACTGAAGCCTGGATCTTAGCTCACCTGGCGCCTAGATCTTACCTTACATTGAGCCTTGATCTTACCTCACATGGAGCATAGATCTTACCTCACTTGAAGCCTAAATGGTACCACACTTGAAGCTTAGATCTTACCTCGCTTGAAGCCTAGATCTTACCTCACATTGAGCCTAGATCTTACCTCACCTGGAGCCTAGATCTTACCTCACCTGGAGCCTTGATCTTACATCACTTGAAGCCTAGGTCTTACCTCACCAGGAGCCTAGATCTTACCTCACCAGGAGCCTAGATCTTGCCACACTTAAAGCCTAGATCTTACCTCACTTGAAGACTAGATCTTACCTCACCTTGAGCCTAGATCTTACCTCACTTGAAGCCTAGATCTTACCTCACTTGTTCTTCCGCCTGCTTAGTGAGAAAGCCCATCTTATCACTGAACACAATCTGCAGCTTTGCCAGTGTATTCTGAAAACGCCAACACAAAATTCATAACTTAAAGGTCACAGTTTATGAAAACAAATTATATATACAGATCGGCAAGGTTTTCAAGGGCTGATACTGTGAAACCATTATTATTCGTCCGACATTAATTTTCGCCTTTTTCGTCCTTCGACCGATGGACGAATTCATGATCCTAACGAACAATCATGTACCATATTTGAAACAAATAAGACTGAATTACCGTAGGCATGAGGCATTTAAATCCAGCGTAATCCACGCATATACACAGACTCGAAATTAACACTCGCACACTCGCAAAATGCGAGAAAAAAAGATTACAAGGTAATTTATAAGCCACTAGTATTTTTTGCAAATAAAGAAATAGTGAAAAATACGAGTTATATTGCTTAATGCGTTCGACGGCGTGAACGCTAAACCGTAGGTCTATTTTTTTGAACGTCCGAATACCCATATGCGGAAGCGCGCACCTTGTTTGTTGACTGGTATACTTATAATACATATACACAGATGGTATTGATATAAAGAACATGAAACAGTCGACTATTCACACTCAAGTTAAATCCGGTTTTGACACAAAGGGGTGTTCATTATACAGTGTACTGACAACTGACATTTCCTGTAAAACGCGAATGCAATAAGGCTGTATCGAATGCGTCGACTTCGTTTAGGTATAATAGTGTTGATTAGCGCTAATTGTTAACAACTTTATTACCCATTGTGTGTATTGTGTTTTTGAGGGGTGTTGCAGATTATACAGCCTACACGCGGCGAATCCGGATTAAAGACAATACTATTAAACGCAATTAAAATATGACGATGTGTGATCAACACCTGACTGAAATATATTCTGCGCTTTGTTACAAATTAATAAAGAACATTTTGATTTGTGTTTGGTTGTTTGGTTTTAACTGCATCTACTATTTTTGTACATATACATAAAAACCCGTACCTTTGTTTTTTAAATATGACCAAAATAATTTGCTTACGCTAATTATAACCCATAATGTTCGCACCTTCTCTAATTGGCGCCGATAAAGGTAAAGATTGTTATCAGTTTGACCGTGATAGTAATGGAAAATACTAATTGGCAATTGTCTTCGTTGTTTAAAACACTCGTTAACGATTATTCAGTCCCACTTATCCGCTTATCATAACAAAGAACGTGTCAATGACATGAAATAATAAGGGACAGTTACTATCACCTAAAATAACAGACTTGTTAATTGGCATATGCCAAACAAGGCCCACCTCCTGCAAGTGACTACCAAGTGTCACCTCTCTTTCCCCAGCACGATTTTTTCGCAACCGCGTATTACATGTATTACAAACAAATCGGACGTTGTTTTTTTTCAAAACCAGAAATGGACGAATTTAAGAGCGGACGAAATAGTCATTTTTATGAAAAGGGCGAAATTTTGTGCCGACGAAAATAAATGGTTTCACAGTAATCAAACTGGGAACCGTTTTATACTAAACTGCTGTGCTCTATCCATACACTTTCAAAAACGATAACAGAGATACTAGATTATGCTTTAAATTAAAGAAAAATTAAATGTTCATGAGGCTGTCACATAGATGTGTTATTTTAGAATAACATATAAATTATTGGTTTCAAACTGTTTCCTCGGGGTTCAACAAAAAAAGCCAACCCATCTCGTGTACTGTAGTCAGTCTTAGCAACTCATCAGGTTCAAGCAATTTTATTATCAAGAATGTTTAATCACATTGCAAGCAATAAGCTGAAAGCAGAAAGACTCACACTCCAGATGTATATACCAAATTGCTTTAAAACAGCTAATTAGCAAATGTGCTCCAATTCTACATTATGTGCATGACGAATCAATAACATGAGGTCAGCTGACACTATTATCTCATTGCACTATTGAGGAATAATAAGGTCAGCTAACAGAACTTATTTAAGAGTTTTTCAGAAAAAATTCTCCCCATTCCAAAGTGTATGTGGTTAACATTAATTGAATATCAATTAATGTTTACCAGATACAAGACATTTTTACATTTGAAACATCTGTGCAACCCCTTGAGAAATTTAGCTAAAAAAGGTGATTCATGCCAATAATTTTGCTTTTAGCTTTGTTTATTTAATGTCATTCTCACTGATTTTATAATATGTTATGTTTTAACCCATTCTCATCTGACCATAAATACATTCTAGGTGGGAATGTCATCCTAGCTTAGCCTGTGCAAATTGCAAGGTTTCCCCATAACCCAGATCAAACAGCAAATACTGCCACAAACCTGCTCATATTCTTCTAAAGCATGTTTCTGTTTATTTCTTTTGCTTCGCTTCAACAGGTATATTACTGAAAGACAAAACATCTAACAATGAACACACACGGACAACAAATAACTCTTAAATTAGGACATAAGTATTGCTGTCTTTTTATGAACAAATGCTTAAAAATTGAGAATAAAAGTGATGTGAATAGATTAACTAAGGAAGTGATGTGAATAGATTGACTAAGGAAGTGATGTGAATAGATTGACTAAGGTTTAACTTATAAAGCTTGATGGGAGATGATCTAAAGGTTGAGATTTATTTGTAGTTTTATTTATTTATTTTTTTAAACCTTCAATTGGGAATTTTTGGATCCCATGTGGGAAAACTATATAGGTTTTTCAATTGGGAATGTGTCCCCCTACAGGCCCAAAATTTGAACTAAATAAACACTGGTTCACTATTGCTATTGAAAGAGTATACTGAATGGACGGATGGCATAAACAATGTGACTTACTGTATTTTTCATTGGACAACTTCATGTTCTTTGATGGCCAATAGTATGGACTCTGAAATCGTCAAGTACCATATTGAGGTTTGTTCTGTTGTACCTGCTATCAAAATTTTAAGCAGACACTAAATATTGGAAAAAATAACACTCGAATTAACATTATAACAATATACAGTTTTAATAACAACTTGCCAAAACAAAAATGCACTAGTCAAAGCTTCATGTATGATTGACTTTTCATTCTTATTCACTGGTTGTTTCAGTCATATTTTGTAGAAATCCATGACAAAAATAACCCAAACCAAGGTATGAAAATTGTGTCATGGGTCAAATAATTTACCTGAAATTTATAGAATGTAGATTTTTCATCCTTGGCTACAAAAGACTTCATGTCAATGGGAAATATGTATCCGTACATGACCAGAAATGTGGCCAGGTGTACGGCCTCCAGGGGGTCGTTGTCACACACATGTTCAGTCAGCCAGTTGATAAAATCATTCCCTGAAAGTACAAGCAAACACACATAAGTCTGTAACAAGACTGCCATGTGATACAAGTGTCAATAAAGCCTTTTATAAGGTTAAACGTGGACAAGCCATCAAATAGTTGATTTCTGACATCTAACCCTCACAATTTTTATTACATTATCATGTATATCACTCTGTAAAAAACAAGCTGTTCTATGGCCATACCTGACTTTCGACGTGTAAGTGTGACAGTGTTATTAAACAAATGCCTAAACAATGATTAAGTCACAGTTCAGACAAGCTGAATTATCCCCATACTTGAACTTTTGACCTTAAATTGTGACCATGACCTTTAAGCTAGGGACATGATTGTTCAGTGTGACATGATTGTTCAGTGTGACATGATTGTTCAGTGTGACATGATTGTTCAGTGTGACATGATTGTTCAGTGTGACATGATTGTTCAGTGTGACATGATTGTTCAGTGTGACATGATTGTTCAGTGAGACAAGTTGTATCTAAAAGGTGATGGGGTGTAGCATTTTATTTCAAAACAGCTTAACAAATTGTGCAGTATAAGTTCGGGCCATGCTCTGTGACCTCTCAGTATGACCTTTATCTTAAGCTGTGGATACAAGAGTTGAGCATTCCAAATTATTACATGGTTATAATGTATGCCAAGCTATTACTTATTGCCATATACATGACAAACAAGAGATGTGTTTGTCAGAAACACAATGCCCCCTTCTGCGCCGCATTGAAATAAAATTTCTATTTATCATTTGGCAGGTATAGAAATCATCTCCCTTTAAAGGTTATTACTTCTCTTGAATTTTGTCCAATCCAACCGGGGGTGGGGGGGTGGGGGGGGTGGGGAGGGTCTCACAGTCAATTATGACCATGTCAGACATCACTGACAACCAAGGCCTGTGGTTTATAAGAGATCATAGCCAGACTTGATCATGTATCTATGGACATAAGTCAACAGGTATGTAATGAACATCAAAGAAATTATAATTATATCATTTAAACAAAAACTTTGACAAATCAATCATTTGGGTTATAAATAATTATTTCAAAATAATAAATCTGTACAGTAACTGTGAAAAGAACTTAAACTCTTGGTAAGGAAATATATAAAATGAGATTTATAATTATATAAATTACTTCCCTTGAAAATAATTGTCTGTAACAAATGTCTATTTTTAGTAGCAAATAATTAAAAGCCACTACCGTGACTGTAGATTCACCACTCAAAATGTGCAGCTCCATGAGATACACATGCATGCCAAATATATAAAGTTGCTATGTTCAATATTGAATAATTTTCTCCCTTTTTAAAGCTTATTACTTCCTTAAATCTGTATTTTTTACCGTAGACCGTAAAGGATGACCTTGACCTTTTACCACAATGTGTTTGTCAGAAACACAATGCCGCCTACTGCGCCGCTTTGATTTATTTAACAAAAATATATACGTGGGCAGGTCAGATAACTATGTCCATTTAAAGCTTATTACTTCCCTTGACTTTGTTTTTTCGACCCTTGACCTTGAAGGATGATGTTCACCTTGAAATTGTACCACTCAAAATGTGCAGCTCCATGAGATATACATGCATGCCAAATATCAAGGTGCTATCTTCAATATTTAAAAAGTTATGGCCAATGTTAATTTTTTTTCGGACGGACGGACAGACACACTGACTGACGGACAGTTCAACTGCTATATGCCACCCTACCGGGGCTTAAAAAAACATTTGCACAAGTTTGGACATCCATGATGACTAAATCAAGTTGTCTGAAACTGGTTTCAACAAAAACTGCAACCTTACTTTGACAAATGGTCAGTCTGATTTAAATTAGCAAAGCTTTGGGCCTAAAAAAATAAACCATATTTGGCAATTGGTGTGCTTGGCAGACTTTGTGAAATAAGGAAAACAATCACAGATTGATAACTCCAAGGAACAATAGACTGGTCATTTAAGACCCTTCAAACAATTTCCTTGACAATCTTGTGGCAGGAAGTGGTTGCTGAAAGCACTGAGGGATTCTTCACCAATCTAGCACTTGACAGCTTAAGCACTTCCTTATTACAGAGAATTATGACACACGCTTATTACAATATATGGCTGTTAGTGACAAACACTACTGCAATGAGAGGGAACATATCCACATTTGCCAGTTATCACATAGGGCTAGGGCAAAAGGGTAAGGGCTTTTTGAACTTGGCCAAGATATATCAGTGTTTTGTGAATGTTGCTTGGGCCCCTTGGATTGGGAAAAATCAGCGGGAAACAGGTGTTGTCTGTTGCAAACAAAAACTTTAAAAGCCCAGAAACACTCCAAATCAACAAATATTTTGTACAATATTTCGAAAACTAAAGTTAACACATAACAAATCAATGTGCCTTATCACAATAGCCAAAATTATAACGCTAGATGTGGTTTGGTAACATAGATTTAACATGATACAAAATGCTAGTTTTTATTTTTTTGTTACATGTACAATATATTCCATGTGAATATCCTGCTATGGTATCCAAACATTTACGAGCCAACGCAAAATAGGCTTCTGGCAGCTTTATAAGCAAGACTTAGTGCTCATAAATATGTCGTTCTTCTGACACTACCCAAAGCCAGTCTCGCATTGGCTTGTAAATGTTGGCATATCGTGGCGGAAAATTAACATTAAATATTTTGTGACACAAAAAATGAAAACAAGCATTTTGTATCTCATTAAATCAATGTTACAATACCACAACTAGCGTTTAAAATAGAGAACGAAAGTGTTTTCAATATTGTATTTATAAAGGCTCAACTTGTAGAGCTGAATATGGAAAAGTATGAAATGATGCAATTAATTCATTTTAATTTTTTTCATTGAAACCTTTAATTACAAATTTTACGGAAATATAAGACTGCGCTGATAAATCATAAGAAAAAAACTTCGGACCATGTTTCATAAAGATTGGACTCAAACAATCAAGCTTTAACACAAATTTGGCCTTGTGACCTTTTTTTGAAAACACAGGACCAAGTTTTGAACATGGACAATATATAATTGGAACACATGTGCAGACCAAGTTTAATGAATTGAACAATAAATGTGTCCTCTAGAGTGTTAACAGGGTAAATGTGGATGACAAAAGCTGACCACAAAAGCTTTACATATCTGAGCTTAACATTACTTTAAGAATTTATGGATAGGATCTTACAGTTTTTTACCTTTGACCTTGAATTATTTAGGTTACAACAAACGATTTGCACACTCAGACAGATTATAAGGTACCGGTATACATAAATTTTCTAGTAAAAATGCTCATCAAGTAAAAATTACTCTTATGATTGATACTCAGTTTATATAGCTCATGACGTTTTAAGCACCAATACTCACCAGTAAACGAATCGTGAACAGTTGTCAGGAAATTTTTCTTTTCTCGCAAAGTTATTCCAGTTTTCTGGTCATTCATAAAAGCTATAAGCTTCTCAAACTGTAAAACAGAAAACACCAAAACAAAATGTAAATGATCTGATCCTCATGTTAAAATAACTAATCGAGAGATGTACTTATAGTTGGATCATCAATATTAAAGCTGTCATTAATTACAAAACATAGTAAACAGTCTTCTGGAAAACTGCTGGTCCATTCGTGAATGTACGATGTTTTTAGTCAGAAAAAGCATTTTCAATTTAAATATCCTTCTGGCTGACGGGCAGATTTCATTATAAATTTGGCATAAGAAAGATAACTCTTGTATATTATGTTCGCTTAATCTTTGTGAGGGTTAATCAGATAATTGACACATGTTTCATATCTTTTAAGGATGAAGTCAACTATGCATAATGTCGAATGACATTGAATTGGAAGAAGAATGCCTTGACTACCAAGATGAAACACTGAGATTTGAAAAAGTCTTGGGAGAACACCAATGAGTCTCAATCATTTGTGATACAAGCTCCCAAACAGTTGAAAACAGTTTGATCAGTTTTTAATGATATTTTATAATTTCTATAAAACAAGAGGGCCTGAAAGGCCCAAAGTCGCTCACCTGAGATAACAAGATATTATTGGGACAATACCAATAATACCAAGTTTTACGAAGATCGGAAAATAAATGTGGCCTATAGAGTGTTAACAAAGTTTTAACTCGTCCAAGATATTATCAGATGAATCTTCTGACCAAGTTTCATGAAGATCTGACAGTAAATGTGGTCTCTAGAGTGTTACCGTTAAAATCCAGTCATAAGTCGAGATTTTTTTCCTCAAAAATTAGATTAAATTTACAGTCTCGACTTATGAGGTCGTCCATGAAAAAAAAAGATGACATTCTACCTAGATCGATCCCCGCACAGTGATTTTTTTTGCCAGAAATTACAGCCGATATTCGGCTGCTTCCCAATTGCAAAAAATGACGTTTTTTCCCAAAAATTTGATTAAAATATCCCAAAAAAAGACAAAATTTTCCCAATAAAGCCAATAAGATTACAATGTAATTTAGCAATAATTTCGAACGAGTGCCGATCGAGTTGCCGAGTCGTCGCTGAACAACAACTGTCTTACGTATTTTTCGCGACTTTAGCCGAATACGATTTTACGTTGCTATCCACATCTCTCTCTATATTGCGGAGGATACCAACGATAATCGATGTATCCAGATTGTAAACGCCTGTTTTTACACGCGCCCAAGATGGCGGCAAGCAGACGAGAAATTTGCGATGAGCGGCGAAAATGATAAATAACATTCAAATTAACAACGGATATCATATGGTTATTACAGAATAATTTAATGCGTGTGTCAATTAACGCAAAATTCAAAGTTTGAGATAAAAACAACAAATATTTATTACAAATCTTCACAGTGAATGTGCATCACGGAAATCAGTGTTGGGAAATTGGAGTTAGTCTACCGTTACTCACAAAGTTAATGCATTTACGATGAGTATCGTTCGAAAATGGAAAGAGACAAACATGATATGATTTATATGTTAGTGGATCTGTGTAAAATCAGATTCATTTGTATATTCTGCTTTATTATGTTTGTCACGCTTTACAGTTTACTGAAATAGCATTGAAGTGCAAGATGTCGAAAGGTAAAGAAATGAAATAAATTATTTTAACTCCATTTAATACATCATTGACATAGCAAGACCACTAAAGCGTTTTTTTTTTAAATATTTGTTAATGTTTTCACCATATGATATTTAATTTAAAAGAATACTGAATTAAATTCTTACTGTTAAAGAGGTTATGATTAAATGGTATATTTAAGAATCTATATAGATTATTGCAAGTTCAATATGAATGTGGAAGGATATTAACTTAACATTGTCTTCATTGTAAGAACACATTAAATTAGCACTTAATAATATAAAAATGCTGTCAAACATACTTAAATAATTTTAATTCTGTTCTTATAATCATAATTATAATGTTTCCCAATTTCATGGTTTATCGCGCTATTTTTCCCAATTTCATGGTTTATCGCGCTAATTTTCCCAATCCAAAAAGCACAGGCTGTAAGAATTTTTTTTTTTTAAAATCACTGCCGCAGTAATGGTTAAAGTTGTTGTTGTTGTTGTATAGAAAACTTGTTGAAATAGGACACACGAAATGTCGTCTTTTAAATGATACTTACCAATTAATATAACCACAGTTTGCCGCAAAATTTCCCTTGTTTTTATTTTCATAATTTAATCCAAAGTTTTCATGTTAGCAGGTATTTTTTTACAACTGAACGTGTAAACAAAAGATCAAGTCATTTTTAAAGTCGAGCGAGAATTGGCAACCTGTGTGAATTGACAGTTTGACGTCATCAAAGGAAAGCCGCTTCCTGTCAAGAAGCCATAAAACATCACTCTTCTCACCGATACAGTAAAATAAGATTCCTTTAATTTTTGAAGCGACATGTTTAACCAATCGCGAGTTTGTTATTCACTGGTAATCGTTTAATTATGTTTTAGCACATGCATAGCTCGGCCTTTGAAACTGTTATGTAGAACAAAGGTGGAGTTAGCGGTCTATTGGTTATGTAAATCATTGTTATAAAAACATGTTTTACCGAGGAAGAAATCAATTGTTTTGATAGTCAGATTAAAAGTACAAAGATTTGATTACAGTGATCACAGTGTGTCATCGGATTATAAGTTTGTGGATTATTACTAGCATGGACAATTTAGTGCAAACTTTATAATAAATTATTAATTTGACTAACACATTTGATTTGTGAAAATGCCTGGAAAACGCAAACGCCATGCGTATTACAATGCATTTAAAATACCTGTGATAGAATTTGCAGAGCAATCAAATAATAATAGTTCTGCTGAACGCGAGTTTGGTGTTTCGTATGTCGTTGTAAATTACGATGTACATGTATATACATTCATGTATCCTATGTTGTTGAATTTGTGGTGAATAATGATTTGCTTGTCTATATTTTTATATATTATTTTCGATTTCCTAAATAAATATTGTATTGATTATATTAAACAAAGTACATAATACACATGTCCGCTATGTCTACGTAACACAGGGCTATACTGACGTCATGGTCTATGTATAGAATAAAAACTTCCCGTACATTTAAAATGGCGTCTGTTTATGAAATTCGTGGACGGACAATTTCTGACTCGACTTATGACTTGGACATATTCAAAATCTCCGATTTTTGTATCATTTTTTACCCCCCGACTTATGAGCAGGTAGACTTATGACTGGGTTTTTACAGTAACAAGATTTTACTGTAGCCATATAAGGATTTTTTTCAAGCAAACATTATTATTTTCGAACTCATCCAAGATATCATTGACACCAATCTTCTGACAAAATTTCATTAAGATTGGACACTAAATGTGGCCTCTAGAGTGTTAACAAGGTTTTACTATAGCCATATATAGCCATATAAGGAAAAATGCCCCGCCCCTTGTTGCCATGTTTTTAAAGCAACCAAAACCATTTTCGAACTCATCCAGGATATCATTGGGACAAATCTTCTGACCAAGTTTCATGATGATCCGAAAATAAATGTGACCTCTAGAGTGTTAACAAGGTTTTACTATAGCCATATAAGGAAAATAGCCCCGCCCCCTTAGTGGCCATGTTTTTCAACCAACCGGCATCATTTTTGAACTCGTCCAAGATATTATTAGGATGGATCTTCTGACCAAGTTTCATGAAGATCGGACTATAAATGTGGCCTCTAGAGTGTTAACAAGATTTTACTATAGCCTTACAGTACACTCCACGCGTTTTCCCCAATTTCCCTCCATACTCCGCGGGTTTCGACCTGGAGGGAGATTAAGAAAATCCCGCTATACGCGGCGTTTGCATGATTTTGGACGCGGCGGTTAACGATCGGCAAAACTGATAAGTCAACGCGGCGGCCCTCGGCGTTGGCAACGCGGGGGAAACTCCGCGTTTTACGAGATAACGATCAATTTAATTTTGTTTGACTTCCTGATTTTCAAATAAAATTACATTTATTACAAGTACATACATGTACATGTAGTATAATATTTACAATAAAAAAAAACAATCAAGATAGATCGATCCCGACGTGGTTGAAGAAGTAGTTGTTGTTGTATAGAAAACTCGTTGATTTACGACACACAAAACGTCGTCTTTTAACTAATACTTACCAATTAATATAAACACAGTTTGCAACATTGTTTTTATTTTGATAATTTAATCCAAAGTTTTCATGTTAGCAGGTGATTTTCTATACTGAACATGTATACAAATGACCAAGGACCCTAAAAATCTCGCAAATCTGTGTGAATTGACAGTTTGACGTAATCAAAGAAAAGCCGCTTCCTGTCTACAGGCATAACTTACTCAAGTAAACACGTTCAACGAATGCATAAGGAATGGTTTTAATTGTCGGAACAAAGTCAATTCTCTGCTCGCTAATGCATTGATTTTCTCTTTGTTTGTAGGTTATTCCATTGATTGCTAAAAGGTGGTAACTATTGAGTTGATAATTGCATTTAATATTCACAGTTGTATTCTTGTTGCGTCGACATTCTAAACAATGTTTACCAGTAATTATGGACCAAATCGGCAGAGTGACATTCACACATGTTAATCCCTTTTGTCAAAACACCGCAGACAGCAGTCTACACAATAGGTCAGTAGACAAGCTTTGCGTGTTTTCATAACGTCAAACACTTAAAATCCAGTTCCGCCCAGATGTCTTCTTTAATCAGTTTACTATACAATTAGTGTTAAAATAATTACTCTACTAAAATACCGTAACGATAAAGATTCGACGTGTTCGATTTGAAATTATTTTAGAGGAAATATCAACTTTTTCGCGATATAATTTCGTTAATAAATACCAAAGAAACTTTTAACCGAAATCAACAAAATTCAATGTTCTCTGCGCTACAAAGTTTGTATAAAAAAATCAATACACGCACGCTTTGCAGGAGTATACATTGTACCTTGACCTTGTACATTGCAGCATAATTTTCGCGCGCTTTTGTCGGGAAATATACATGACTGTATATTGGAAGCATTTGTAAACGTCGTGTTAACAATTAAAAATCGTAGTGTGTTTCGGATTACGAATTATTACTCTCATTTGAAAATTTTACGGAACATTTATTCTTGTGTCGTATGTGTTATGATTTAAATATTAATTTGTCAAATGTATTATATTAGACTAATTCATATCGTAGACGTACCTGTGATTTAAAAAACATAATTTTTATACGTATTAATTTTCTATACAATTATCTTTTTTAAACATGTACTACAGTATTTAAACAATTTATTATAACAATGTTTTTATTTTTTGGCATGCCCAGTAGCACACTGCTAACGCGGCGTTGCGCGGCGATCACTGATAAGAACGGAAAGTGTCTGCATTTACCGACTAGCCTAAAGTAATACACGCCGCGGGAATTAGCGAACGCGGCGTAACGATGAGCGTTTTATCGAGTTCACCTCGCTCTTCCAACGCCGCGTGAACACTCGCTAGCAGAAAAAACCCGCGGAGGGAGCGCGTTTTTTGGGGAAAACGCGTGGAGTGTACTGTATATAGCCATATAAGGAAAAATGCCCCGCCCCTTGGTGGCCATGTTTTTCATGCAAACGTAACCATTTTCGAACTCATCTAAGATATCATTCAGACAAATCTTCTGACCATATTTCATCAAGATTGGACAATAAATGTGGCCTCTAGAGTGTTAACAAGATTTTACTATAGCCATATAAGGAAAAATGCCCCGCCCCCTGGTGGCCATGTTTTTCAACCAACCGGCATCATTTTCGAACTCATCCAAGATATTATTGGGCTGAATCTTCTGACCAAGTTTCATTAAGATTGGAAATAAATGTGGCCTCTAGAGTGTTAACATGATTTTACTATAGCCATATATAGCCATATATGGAAAAATGCCCCGCCCCTTGGCAGCCATGTTTTTCAAGCAAAGGTTACCATTTTTGAACTCATCCAAGATATCAGTGGGACAAAATTAATCTTCTGAGCAAGTTTCATGAAGATCAGAAAATAAATGTGGCCTCTAGAGTGTTAACAAGGTTTTACTACAGCCATATTAGGAAAAATGCCCTGCCACCTGGCGGCCATGTTTTTCAACCAACTGGCATCATTTTCGAACTTGTCCAAGATATTTTTGGGATGAATCTTCTGACCAAGTTTTATGAAGATCGGAAAATAAATGTGGCCTCTAGAGTGTTAACAAGATTTTACTATAGCCATATAAGGAAAAATGCCCCGCCCCTTGGCAGCCATGTTTTTCAAGCAAACGTAACCATTTTCGAACTCATCCAAGATATCATTGAAACCAATCTTCTGACCAAATTTCATGAAGATTAGACAATAAATGTGGCCTCTAGAGAGTTAACAAGGCAAATGTTGACGCGGCACAACGCACAACAGACGACGGACAAAAAGCGATCACAACCATTTACAAATGTTTAGTGCGTACTACAAAGAAACTGTTCTTTACCATTAATAATGCGCCTCTATTCCCCAAAATTGCAATTGTAAAAAGAATGTGTGCATTACACATTGATAAAAGCAAAGTTGCAAAAAAATAATTTTGTAATCATTAACATTCATATCATATGCAATGTTTGTTTTTCCACATACTTTTATCTTGCAGGCAGAAAGGGCTGTTGCTGATTTACAGAGTAGTGGAATAGTAACAGTAGGTGTGTAACAGCAGTTTGTATATCTATTGAAATGTTTGAAGAAAACATGAAAAGCATGTTTTAGTTTGATTTTTTGCACAACTTTTTAATGGACAGCATCCATTGAGTTATTTGAGATGTATGTAACCACTTGAGAATGTAAAATTACATAATCACATAGATCGGTTACAGGGATATTTTTGGGGAATGGTATTTGCATGTCTGAGACACATTGGGTTAGGTTAAAACAAGTGATGTGTTTGTGAAACACTATGCCACCCCCCATATATATATCCTTTGACCTTGAAGGATGACCTTGTCCTTCCACCGCTCAAAATGTGCAGCTCCATGAGATACACATGCATGCCAAATATCAAGTTGCTATCTTCAATATTGCACAAGTTATGACCAAGGTTAAAGTTTTGGGACACACACTTACAAATTATCCTCTATTCCCAGTGTTTTTTTCACCATTTTGGGAATGGGGCCGGGTGCCTTTGGATTGGGAAAATTCGCGGCGTTTTGACTAAAATTGGGAAATTATTGTTGTTGTTGTTTTGCTAACAAATTCTTCAAAATTGAGGATACAAGTGTCAGTGCTCCAGCTAGGCCTAAATCGAAGGGCGCCGCGCCCTGCCCTCCCGAACCTCCGCCCTGCCCCCCCGAACCTCCGCCCTGCCCCCCCCCCCCCCTCAAAAAAAAAAAAAAAAAATTTTTTTTTTTTTTTTTTTTACATATGATAATTCATAAATCTCTTATTACATTGTAATAAGTTTAATCCTCATTGTAGACATTATATTGGAATGGTTTAATAATAATGGGAATAATACAATTATTTATAACATATAAATTAACATGCAAATAAAAGCATTCCAGAAACACCCACGCGCTCGAACGTGCCCTTTTCACAAAATACTGCGCGTCGAAAGTGCCCTTTTCACAAAATACTGCGCGTCGAAAGTGCCCTTTTGACAAAAAAGCCACCCTGCCCTTTTCAAATTCTAGCTGGAGCACTGAAGTGTGCCTAGTATTATATTTACTAAGGTTGATCTTATATGGATAGGAGATGAACAAAATATTGATCTAAAGAAAAAATTTTTTTTTTTTGGTTCCATTGGGAATTTTTAGCTCCCATTTGGGAAACATATATACTTTTTTCCATTGGGAATGGGTCCGGTTACCGGACCCTATTTTGAATGAAAAAAAATACTGATTCCTATAACTTCATGCAGCCTTATAAGATCATGTACTTTTTTATGACGTAAACTTCTAAGCAACATTTGAACGCACGTGCCGGAAATCTGTTCACATTTGTAACGCGAGAATTTCCAGAGCCGATAAGACAAAAATCATGAGGAAAAAAAAATGAATATGATATAAATTGTCCGTTATTCTGACCTCGTTCCCATAGAAATAGCCAAAACAATGTTTAAAATCTGCACATTTCCTTCACCAGACGGGCGCGGCTATGTAATATGTTTGTCAATGTTGTGATCGTAAAATGTTGTAAGGGTAGTTTCCTTTGGAGGCCAGGGGTTTTTTTTACTAAGAAAGTGACGCCGATATTCGGCGTCTTCCCCTACCAGAATTTTTCCCCTCAAAATACAATTTCCCCACCAAAAATATCATTTTTCACCAAAATATAATATTTTCTCTCAAAGAAATGTTTATTTTTCCTTTGGGCATTCGACAATTATCCAATTTGCACCATGTACAACGATCTTTCTCTCTCTCTCCAGACGAACACAAAAAATCTGGGAATCCCAGTTATTCTAAATATAGCTCTTAAATAACGTTATGTAAACTGGGCAACTAATCGTAATAATCATGTGACTATTTAACTGGATACCGGTCTTGCGCGAGAAGGGTGTTTCGTCAATAAATACCAGAAACCAGTCGAATTTTCATCCGGGCTATGTGCAAGCCAAGATATAAACGTGAAAACAGAAAAAAATGTCTCACAATTGGCGTTCTTACACAAACAAAATAAAACATTCGGAATTGGAAGATACTGAACGCATCGAGGCATTTTTTAAGAAAGAATCATCGAAAACCGTTATAACCCATCAGGATTCTGAGGTAATCAACATCGAACATTGTGGAAGTGAAAGTAGACAATCGGCAGCTGCTGCTCCTTTCCCTTCCAATACTGTAGCAGATCAAGATCGTCAACCCATTCATCATGAAATTGAAATCACAAAATTGACATCGTCCCCCGGCCCCAGTACAGAAATATAGTTGAAAACATTTCCCATAATTAGATCTACACCTGCAACTTAATTAAGGACTTTGACTTTAATACGTGTTAAATGTGTTTAAGAACAAAAAGGACGGAGACAAGCCTCTTTTGATGAGTTATAGACATTGAAATGAACAGTTTTTATTTTTTCCCCTAATATGTCTCTTTCGCACTCTTTTTTCCCCTTTCACCCAGCGTCCAGCGTCTTCCCCTTTCTCTAAAAAAAACCCCTGGAGGCCCTTCTCGAATTTGTATCTGTTATGAGTACTTTGCATTACAATAGGATTAAAGTATGCTGTGTATGCGGACAATTTTACCCCCAAATGATGACACAAGACCATATGTTAAGATCTTGACCTGAAAAAAAAATGTTGTTACCAGTTGCAACTCCTAGTGACCCGGAGGGTCAATGACAAGCTGGGAGTTGGATTATTGCAACTATTGAAACAAGTTCTATGTAAGGAAATTAATGGTTGCAATCATCTGTTTTAATAAAAATCACAAGGATGTGATTTCTATGTGTTTAATCATCACCATCAAGTTTGAAAAATGTCTCAAAAACTGTTGGTTATTTAGTTAGTGGTATAGTAAATAAAACTAAGAATGTATATCAATGAAAGGTCGAGTGACTGAAGAGTTGTCTGCATTTTGCTACATCGCAGATATTAATACATAGACTAACCTTTGAAAACACTAAATGCCGTGGTTTACTATCAAGATGCTTCAATGTCATCATTTTCTCTTAGATGTGACAGCTGCAGCGATGTCATTTTCATGGAATTAATCCATGTTCGAACACAGATATTAATTGCCTATCAGCCTCCGCAGCCAATGTCGCTTAGGTCATTGACCAATCGTTTTTTAGCATAATTGTTCGGAAAATTCCGTGAGCGATCGGAGCTTACAAACGGTCACATTTGCTCAAAACCCGAATCAATAACGGTATATACAGAAATATGTTTGGTGACATAATTGTAGTATCATATGAGATAATATAAGCCTTCAACACAGTCGCACACACAAGGCTCATAAACAAACTTTAAAGGCATATAATATAGGAGGAAACATGGTAAACTACTTGAGTAGAAGAAAACAGGTTGCAATCAACAGTGTGTACTCAAACTGGCAAAATGTTACCTGAGGCATACCACACTGCTCACTGTTATGACCAATATTTGTAATTTACATAAATTACCTACCGTACACTGTCCAATCATCAGTATAACTGTTTGCGATGATAAACAAATACTTCAACCAGGGGCCTATACATATACGTATATGTCCCTGCTTCAACTGATCAAAGACATAGAAATCTTGCAGAAAGACCAAGAAGAACTAGCAAAATGAAACGAAACATGCCTATTAAACTTTCATACCTACAAAGATAAATATGTTAATGTTGGAAAAAAATGATCCGGAATCAAAGTATCGATACAAACTAATGTGATAAGCATTAGAAATAATCAATGAGCAACAAGACATAGGAGTCATAGTAGATGACAAGCTCTCTTTCGAAAAACACATACGTGAGAAAGTTTTAAAAGCCAACTCCAAGATATCAGTATTCCGAAGAACATTCCCAAACCTAGATGAAAAAACATTTCAGCCACCATACAAAGCATTAGTACCATCGCACCTAGATTATGCTGGCTCAGTTTGGTTTCCACACCTAGAAAAGCACAAGGATTTAATCGAAGGAGTCCAAATGCGCACAACAAGACAACCCCCAGGCTTCAATAACTTAAATTATGAGTAAAGACTGAACAAACTAAAATTCCCAACACTAAAATATAGAATGCATAGTGGCAACATGATCGAAATGCAAAAAATCTCGAGTGGGAAATATGACCTAGACGCAGATGATTTCATCAAGTGGAGGAATGATTACTCAACGCACGAGACAACTAGGGGAAACACAAACAAAATATTTGTACAAAGACCAAAACTCACACAAAGGGAAGCACTGCTTTACACTAAGAACAGCAAAGGTCTGGGATAGTCTCCCAGACCATGAAGCAAGTGCCAAACACATTAACTCCTTGAAGAACTGATTGATAACCACTGGAAAAGTCAAGATACGTTTTACAATAATAAGGAACAAATAAACTGTAATACCGGAAGTCACATAAGTCGCGACCTTGAAAATAACGAAGAAGCTTCTGAATCCGGCAGAGAGGCTAGACCTGTGTTGAAAAACATCCATTAGTATCCATAAGCAAGTATGAGTCTGATATGGCTTAAGAATAAGGCGATCACATTATTAATTGGTAAAATGACAGCATTACAGTCTAAAAATTATGGTATAGTGTAAAAAAGGTACAGTGTGGAGCAATATATATATATATATATATATATATATATATATATATATATATATATATATATATATATATATATATATATATATATATATATATATATATATATATATATATAATATATATTTATTTATATGGCTGTTCAGCAGTCCATGTCGTAGAGCAAACCACATATGAAGAAAAAAAATGATGAAACGATGTATATGCCTAATGTTAAAAATAAAAAAAGTTTAATTATGTTTATTACAGGCGTGTGTCATTCCAATGTCTATAAATGCATGCTGATAAGCATGATGTCAAGATGTGTATAAAACACACAAAATCTATCACAGTTATGGCATCTTATTACAAAATTGATCATGGTGTATCATGGCGATGTTATGACGAATATAATAAGAATTATATATTCTATAGTGATATATCAAGCTTTTGAACTTTTGAACATTAGTAAGTGAGTGAGTGTTTTTTATAATCTGTTAATAATAAGCCTTATATGTTTTTATTAGTTTGCCAATTTCTTGTTATATTTCAGATTATTGCTTTTCACGTATGACACTTTTTCCAACATATTTTTTTCTCACGAGTTTTATTTTCTCTATAGTCCTAATGGAAAGTTTTATTTCATATCCGTGATGAAAACACACAACATGAACAGACAAA
Source organism: Dreissena polymorpha (assembly GCF_020536995.1). Lineage (NCBI taxonomy): Eukaryota > Metazoa > Mollusca > Bivalvia > Myida > Dreissenidae > Dreissena > Dreissena polymorpha. The sequence goes on along the minus strand of NC_068356.1, from coordinate 108,195,072 downwards.
TTTAAAATTGAATGTGTTCTATCATAAGCAAATCTGATTAAGAACATGAGTATGTTTGTTATACTTTAATATATAATCAGTATTATATAATAAAGTAAAAATGGTGACAATGCTGTGCACATTTAGTAAATGAAACTGATGCATCAAACCCCAACCAGCGGTTGCCTTCAAACTGACAACCACCATTTTAAGTAAAGCCCTCAGAATCAGGAAGGAAAATAGGTTCATAACTTTTAATAATTTTATGAAAATCCATGAAAATTTATTAAATGATCATTTTATAAACCATGGTGAAATAAAAGCCAAAAATAGGATTTGAGGTCACTGAAGAATAACACATAATAAAATAATTATTTCATCATCACGTTTTTTGTGGTTGTTTTGGTGTTTCTCTTTTATTTATTTTTTCTTATGATGGAATGATGTCAATTTATAAGAAGTCATTTCGCCGCTTTGACTTAGGCCGCTATGACTGATGGTGGAAGTTGGTGTTTATCTTTTATATATAATTTTGATTTTCAATTTTGAAACATATTAAAATACATAATTACAATGATTATGGTCTATAAATACCAAATAAATAAAAATTTAATAATTAGACTGGTTTCTAAACATTGTTGTCAAATTTTCATTTTCGAACCAGTCTGTACCGCCAAAGAAACAAACGCTTTGTGACACACGCGGATATTTTGTGTGATCAAAGCGTTTCACTTGTTTTATAAATTCGATAGTAAGACCATCATTAAGATCCAAAATGGGTGACAAAATTGATATGAGTTTAGATGATATAATCAAATCCAACAAAAAACCAGGACGAGGTGGCGGTCGTGGTAGTCGAGGTGGTGGTGGTGGAGGTGGGAGGGGAAACAGAGGAAGATCCAACAGAGGCGGCGGGGGTAGAGGAGTGTTCCGTGGTGGTGTACAAAAGCGAAGATTCTCTGGTGGCAATAGACCGTTTGGCCGTTCTGTAAGTCACAATCATTTTAAAAGCTATTGAATGGATACATGTAAAATTAGATAAATTTATACGTGACTTTGACACGTCTTTAGCTAAAGAAACTTCAGCGTACAGTTTATATAGTATTGACTAGAGCTGCAACGATTCGATCCAATGCATCGAAAATCGGTTTAAAATGTGTCGATTTGATTACGATACCAACCCTACCGAATTCCATTCGATTCTTTAACATATAGACATAGATACTGTAGTGTTTTCACGGTTAGCTCTTTTTGGGGTTCGTCAACAACGACAGCAGGATTTCAATAGATTTTAAAAACCAGGAGTCAATGACCCCTGGACTGAAATTTTGAGGTCAATTTCGAAGCGCGTTTATTGTGTTTTTGTCTTTATTATTCATGATTTTTTTATAAACATATGCTCTAAGAGTAACACAATATCTTAAAAAGTTATACTGCTTTATTAAATAACAATACCATGATACAAAACACAACATTTTTTAATGGTACACAAAGATCAGAGCTCCAGATATGGGCCATACAGCCGTAAATACGCCTTTTTTAATGAAGATTTACGCATTTATTTTTATAAACTGGACGTACAACAGCCTTCGAAATAAGCTTTGAAAAGTTACATGCCAGTCGGGCCAGTTACTTAAGAATTTTAACATGCCCAACATATTTTTTACATGCCCGAACTTTATTTAACCAATAATTTTACAACTGGCTGAGGAGTGACATTGGCAATGTTTGACACGAGAACCGCTGCTCCCTTGTCATTGGCATAGGACTCTCCTATATCCAATCCCTTTGCCTTGTAAAGTTTGCAAATGTCAACAAAGTCCCTAAAAGACTTATTTGGCAATATAATGAGCTGTTCTAAATGTGATAGCTTATTTTTCATAGTCTTCAACTGAATGAGACACCTGGCAAGGCTGGCAGTGTCCGCTCTCTAATTCAAGTTGTTTTTTCAGCCGATCTTACCAAACTTGGTCAGATGTATTTAAATGATGTCTAGGTCAACTTCGAATATTGGTCATGCTGGGGCAAAAACTAGGTCACGGATCACTTAGTGCGTTTAAAATATTGAGCATGGTGTCCGCTCTCTAATTCAAGTAGTTTTCATCAGAGCTTCACCAAACTTGGTCAAAAGTTGTATCAAGATGATGTGCAGGTCAAGTTCGAACATAGGCCATGCCGGTTAAAAAACTAGGTCACCGGGTCACTTTAAACATTGAGCATGGTGTCCGCTGTTTTTTTTTGTGGAGACAACATGCAAAATATTCTGTGTCGATGGGTCAATGTGGGGGTATTCGTAACGTCTGTGACAAAGCTCTAGTTGATTCAAGTTTAAGAACACTTGCACCTTCAACAAAATTGCACAACTTTTCTTTGGGTGTCACTGCTATGCAGTGCTCACGCTGCTGCCAGACATTATCGCCAATGGCGATTATTTTATCCAACTGGCTTTTATTTCTTAAAATTGTCTAGAATAAATGGCGATTATTTTATCCGCCTACATAAAAAAACAAATTGCCACTAAATGTTGTCCCGCAATTGGTAAACGCCTGCAAATCGGGCCATCAAGCAGGAAAAATCGATAACGAGATTACCTGTGTACACACTCGACCCTGTGTATTGTCATACACGCGTCAATAACTTCTGCGACATTGTGGCCTAGAGCATTTTTCTCAATCAGTGTCCGACAGCAGTGATATATTTCGGAAAAAACGTCTTTAATCTCCCTGTGCTTTACCAATTATCGGTAACTGTTAGATCTTTGTTAATTTTTCGCCAATTATTATTTAATCGTCATTATTGAAAATCGCCGCTAATATTGTTGGCTGGTTTTGTTTTGCACGCCGTTTTTTCTGCAGATTACGTTGAACATTGCTTGATGAAATAATTATTTAATCGCCATCAACTAATTATCCCCGTAATTACCGCTGTTTGTCGTCTGCTTTAACATAATGATTCCAATTTTTAACCAGGTAACCTGGTTTTCCCAATTCAAAGGGACCCGGCATATGCCATGGTCAGCTAATTTTAACGAAACACGTGTTTGGAATTACACTAAGGTGGTGTATTTTAACTCACGCGCTGTGACGTTAATTGATGTAAACATGATCGGCATTGCGAAAGTGTTATTTTTGGAATAAATCATTTACAATTGATATTGGCCTCTGCCTACAATATTGCGGCCGATGGCAAACGCCGTATTAAGAGATAAAGTAGTCGAACGATATGCACATTTTAGATTATGCATATTAATATTTTATATTATGCATATTTCATGTGCAACAAGCGTACAATTTTTCGGATTACCGTTTTCGGATACTGTATTTTTTTCGTCCATTATGATTTATTTTCGAAGTTCATAACAGCAAAAATAGAATGACGAATACACATGCGGTGATACGGAAGATGTGGTTTATAATATTTCGAGTATTCACCAAAAATTGCAATTGGAAAAACTATAAAAAATAGTATAATTAGTGCTCTGGGTGGGTTGGGGCCTCTGCCCTTAATTCTTATGTGTATGTAACTGTAGCTGAGATCTGGTTTGTTAAGTCACACCCACAACATTGATTGTATTCTTTATTGTAAAGCCATGATAATATTTTATAAGAAAATGACACACTGATATTATGCTTGTTTTTGAGTATATATATATATTATAACTTAAATCAATAGATATACATTTAATAAAACATAGATAAAATGAGATTCATGGTTTTTTCTTTCTTTTTGCCTTCAGTACCGTTTTGCGGAAAAGTCCGCATATGTTTTGGCTATTATTTTTTTAAGGAAAAAAAATATGGCTATTATTTTCTGAAGGCCAGAGTGAGCACTGGCTATGTCTGTACAACAACTACAGAACATGCCTTTTTTGTACTGAAGCCACGGTCGATCGTTACACCAATGCTCTTAAAAATAGCATTCGCTGGTGTCTTCGTACCATTTCTTGGCTGCCTTTTTCTCTAAATCATTGTCAAGTTACCATTTTTAAGTGCTTTACCGGGCTTAGCCCTATCAACATACCTTAGATACTGCATAGCCTCTAAGTCGACAATGACAATTGTTGACATTGACGAAAACTGAAGCGCATGATTTGATTGAAATAATTGATTCAAAAAGCATCTCTATTAATTTCAGGGCCCTCAATCTATCAAATCTGCCGCCGTAGAGTATACTTTTTTTCCTTTCTTGGGGGAAAAATTCCCCCTAAAAAAAAAAAAAAATTTTTTTTTTTTAATAGAAAAATGTGTCTCATGATTATTATATCTCAATTCTATTTCAATTTAATCTTTTCAAACATACTTAATTATGAAAAATGCATGAATATAGTGCAAACATGTACAAATGAAATAATGAGAGAGTAAGTAAAAAAATCCCCCAAAAAGGGAAACACCGCGAAAATTCCCCCTCCTAAGGGCTGCGGACCCCTTCCCCCAAAGTAGTGTGAGGGCCCTGAATTTCTAGAGAAACCGTCGATAAGAACCGAATGTTACCGAAATGCATCGGTCAATAACGATAACGTGCGCAAGCAGGTGCGTGTTGTTAAACCAATCAAATTTCATTGCTTTACAACTTCCAGCAAGGTGTATGTTAGCAAAATTGAAAAAAGTGTTTGCAAATATCAAGAACTACTTATGATTTTTTTATAAACTGTCAATTGGCTTCAATAATTTACACGTCTGGCGGGCGATAAACGTGCATTTTTGTATGTGCCCGGCAGTAAATTTACTCGCCACGGGCGATCGGGCGTATGCTAATTTCGAAGACTGGTACAATTACGACATTAATATCCATTTTACGCATTTACGAAACAAATCTGGCCGTACCGATACGTCATTATTTTAGTTTCCTGTAACTTGTAAATCCGTCAAAAGCGATATGTCTGCGCGCAATTGAATGCCGGCTTAACCGAAAGCGGCTCAAAACAACACTTTGTTGTCATATAATGACTACATACGGTGTCTTCTAACCATCCTGACATTAAATCTGTAAACCCAGAAAAAAACATTGTCGCCCCGATATTAAACGATTTGATTGCATTGGTGGCGTAAAACGTTAAAAAACACGATGGGAAACGGATGAGACAGTGCAATAAGTGTTCATTTACTTAGCTTACTACACTGCAACGCCGATATATCGCGGTTGGTGGGGTCCAAAGATCGCGAGCGCGATATATCCGGCGCGCGATATAACTCGAGAAATGTCTTACTTAATTGTATTGCGGTTAACTTGTCAATTTTCCCCAATGTTTTCATTTTATATACAGCGCTGCTACATATTTGTATTGTAATAATTGCAAACCAATGCTACAATATACGTTTTCGTTACTACATAAGTATCTTGTGTATTTTTCATAAAAACCAAAAGTAAATTATGTTTTTTATTTTTATGTACGATCCCTCGCGAATCAGCTAAAATAAAAAATTCTTGCCGTAAAAAACGTATAAAATACATTGAGCATAGATTTCAATTTACCCCTAGCGTAAGGGTAACGATACCACGTGTTTGAATTATATATGGAAATGTCAACGCCACATAATTCGCGTGATACCGCAGTACTTTTGTTGAAATTTACAACGAAACTTTTAACGGAAATTAAATTATCGCAATGTTGTACGGGCTACGAAATTTTCATTTACAAATAAATACACCCACGCGCATTTTCGCGCGCTTTTTATCAGAACAAAGAAATTCATGACCAGTACCGAAATTTAACGATTTATATACCAGTAAACTGCCATTATTACCTTTGCAATGACACTAATTGGATATTTCCTAAGTGTTAAAAACAACCCCAACCTTGTGTAAACAACATTGTCACTAATCGAATGTTTTTCACGCTTCACTGCGTGCCATAGTAAGCCGCGAAATACGGGGTGTTGATACTAGCTAGAACCGGTTTTTTGCTTAAGTTAGCAAATTCTCAGATTAAATCATGTCATTTAGTGATCATGCTCGTCAGATTTTTGGGAGCCATAGCCAAAGCGCGATATATTGGACAGCGCGATATAATGGTCCGCGATATATCGGCGTTGCAGTGTAGTTGGCTTGTGTTTTCTTGTCAAGAAAAATGAAGAAATAGTATTAGTCATGAGTTTTAATGTGTAGTTGTATTAGCATCATAATTCAGAATGGAAAACCTAATACAGTAACTGTTTAAGAAGCTACATGTATTTATTATAATTGCTGCAAATGTTTCTGTAAAGTCAGTTATACACCCTTCAATATCCAAGAACGCGGGTAGTACAGTACTACCTGTATTTTTGGATATGGTAGTACAGTACTAATTGATTTTAAGCGTTACTCCTTCAGGGTCTTCCCCAGGCCATTTAAGCGCCCCTTGCCGAGGCGCCTGAATTTCGAAATCAGAGTCCCTGGGGCGCTTGAAATTTTCCGATCAGTGTATTCTTCAGTAAAAGAAAGTGGAGATTGTCCAAAAAAATCAAGGTTTCCCTATCAGTGTATCAATATTCCCCTGTTTTAAAAGAGCACTCGGTACCTTCTTTCACAAGTAATCGCCATAAACACCACATGGGGTAATGGATAATCCACTCATAAGAGAACAGCATAACGCGCGTATCGATTATTCTAGCCACATTACACGGTCATTTAAATGCTGAAAAGGATGTATCTGGTAACTTTCCAGTCGTCAAACTGTGAAGTTCATCGTCCAATCAGTTACGCGAATGCTTATGAGGGCGGGGTTAACTATCGACCATTATTTTTGATTGACGTCGGGCATGAAGTACCGTTAAGAGTTTATCGCCGCTTGATTAGCAAGAAGTTGTACCATTTGAGTAATATAAAACTGGTAATTAGTACAGTACAGAACATTAAAGACGGTTTCGGGCATCATCATCACACCTTTTTACTGTAAACAAGTGTTACCTATGACTCATAATTAATACGAGAAATTTATTGCAAGTGGTAAACAATTAATTATTATAGCGAGTAGGTTGTGCAAATGACTCCCGGTTACAATTATGTGATAACAATTTATTTAATTCCAGTACATGTATATTTCAACATGTCCATTTATAGAACTGATTCACCTCGTTTTTCTGACATTTATTTGACACGTTATGCGCTTTAACAAATTTTCGTTGAATTAATTACGCACACTTGTAAATGTTTCGTCCGATAATCGATAGTTAGAAGACTGATGATGGCAACCGGCCGTGATCCTCCTGGACAACGTGAATTTCATGCATAATTCCGTCAATACATTTATTCGACTCGTAAAGTGTTTAAACAAATTATCGTTGAATTTATAACGCAACGGTTAATATTTGTTGAATAATTAAATTTGTAATCCGAAACCCATTCCCGTCAGTCGATGTTAACGCGTTTTTAATCCGAAACACACTTCAGAATGTAAATGTTACCGCAACGTTAAATATTTTTGCTTCAAATTAGCAGTGCAAATTTATTTTGTGTCGAATCTTTTTCTCAATTAAAAAGAGCGCAAAAATTATGCAGCATGTACAACGTCTCGTCTTTTGCATACAAATGGCGTGTATTGAGCGTTTTAACAAGCGCACAACAGGTCAGGGGATTGACGCATATTCAGAGGCAATATTTCATCAAATCTATAGATAGTCACTTAAAAAATGGCAAGGTTTGTGTTAAAGAAATAACTGAAAGCTTTTATCGTAAATATTTACCAGAAAGAGATTGATAAAAACGGAGTAAACGGGATTATCGGGTAATAAATAGAAACTTGAAAAAAGTAAGTATACAGTAATAGAGTCGGGTTGAAACGGATGTATTGGGGAATCGTTCGAGTCTGGATTTTACTATCTGTGCGGAAAAGTTTTAAAACAATTAAACAATATAAAAAAATATATTTTTAAATGACTGGGGGATTTTTTTGAAGAGTCATAGCGCACCAAATGACGTCTTTTGACGCTGTTTTTCTTTGAGTTATAACGCACCACAGAACGTGAATTGACACGTTAAATTTAAAAAAAAAATCAACGTCGGGAGGGGACACCCCACCCGAACCCACTCCCGCTAGGCCCCGGGGCGCCTGAACAAATTCCTGGGGAAGGCACTGTCCTTTTCTTTCTGTTAGTGGCAGTACTGTTACTAATTTCACAAATCCTTATCTGGACCTCTGACAAAGATAATGACAAAACATAAATAATTTGTGCGAACAATATCCACATTAAGTTTTTCATTTCACAACTTTTTTATTTCTATCACTATACTATGTTTATTTGTAAAAACAATAAATGCTCATTAAAATCTACTTCATCATAACACATTTAAGTCTTTTAACACATTTAAGTAATTTAAGATATATGGTAGCACCTTTTCATCACATATTTATCGTTATTATATTATCATCATCCCTATGATAGCTTTTGTAACAAAACACAATCTAAATGCATGGAACATCTAGTATATCATTGTGTTACTTTTTATCCCAATACTATACATGTCCGAAATATGTACACTTAAAAATGCCTTACCTGCAGTAGTTTAAATTTAATAATCAAAATTTTCATTTTTAACCAGGTTTTCCGAAGGAAAAAACTGGTTATTAGATTGGCGAATGCGGGCGGGCTGGCTGGCTGGCTGGCTGGCGGGCTGGCTGGCGGGCTGGCGGAATAAGCTTGTCCAGGCCATAACTATGTCGTTCATTGTCAGATTTTAAAATCATTTGGCACATTTGTTCACCATCATTGGACGGTGTGTCACGCGAAATAATTACGTCGATATCTCCAAGGTCAAGGTCACACTTTGAGTTCAAAGATCAAAAATGGCCATAAATGAGCTTGTCCGAGCCATAACTATGTCGTTCATCGTCAGATTTTAAAATCATTTGGCACATTTGTTCACCATCATTGGACGGTGTGTCGCGCGAAATAATTACGTCGATATCTCCAAGGTCAAGGTCACACTTTGAGTTCAAAGGTCAAAAATGGCCATAAATGAGCTTGTCCTGGCCATAACTATGTCATTCATTGTGAGATTTTAAAATCATTTGGCACATTTGTTCACCATCATGGGACGGTGTGTCCCACGAAAGAATCATGTCAATATCTCCAATGTCAAGGTCGCCACGACTAAAAATAGATTTAAAAAAAAAAAAAACTTACAAAGGGGGTTAATTTTTTTTGGTCATTTCAAAAGTTCAGTTTGAGTTTTCTCCCTTTATCAGATTTTTTTTTCACAATGAAAACCTGGTTTTGTGACAATTTTGTCCCTTGTTGTTTTCTGGTTTAACAAACCTTATCAAATGTTTGTTAAATCCAGTTAATGCTTTCTCCATTATTGAATCACCATTACTTGTAATTTGGATAGCCAGCTTTGAATTAAATGCGGGTTATAATTTAATTTACAATACGTCAGCGATTTACAATGTCGAAAGTCATGACGTAGAAATTTATTTCTACTCTGATAATTTATATATAATCGAAGTAATGTGTTTTCTCAATGTTTATGTGTAGTATTATGACTTGTTAGTATAAAAAAAATTAACTGGTATTCCAGTTTATATAAGATATATGGGTGTTACTCGTAATTATCAGTAGATTAACAAACTGACAAAACTCGCTGGACTGAATAGTGGATCTACGTAATTAATAGACCTTTGATCAATTTAGTTTTTTCTTTATTTTTGCCGACTTTCTTTAACCTTGCCGTCTGCAAAGTCTGCAAAAAACTCTGCAATTATCGGATGGTCAATCAATTATCATGTAATCACGGCTGCTAATTAACCAGTTAGTGCGCACGCACTATTTAGACAGTGACATGTGTATTGGAAGAGATGAGATAAGATAAACAACCCCCGGGGTATTCTCTCGATTATAGACCAAGTTTCAAATTCTGATACATTAATTTCATTTTCAATGAGAAGCACAGCGGGCTTTATTACCATGGAACTCGATATGTTAACTGACTGATGCACGGGTCTATTTTTCGATGCGACAAAATGACGCTCAGCAGAAAAAAGGGTTGTGTCAAAAACAAGTCATTTTTAATTTGCTCGCGTCAAAAGGCAGGATTCTGCGTCTATTGAAATCCCCGACTACAGCAATTAATTGTAAGGACACTAAATATAATACTCACGTTGGCATCGACTGGAATGCTCGTCAGGATGGCACCAATTGTCCTTGTCGTGTTCGAGGGAACTCGTCTCGTTGGCTCGTCGGTTGCACGTCACAGAATGGAACTTATACCTTCTGGGAATGGCCTTCCAGAGAAATACGTATTATTGACACGGTCACAGAATGGCACCTATACCTTCTGGGAATGGCCCTCCAGAGAAAAATGTGTTCACAAACAGCCACAGGCTAACATAAGCAATCACAGGCTCACAATTACTCCTAGCAATACTCAGCTAGGAAAAACACGTCTACTCGCATCAATCACCCATGCACAAGAGACCATATTATCTCGTGCTACCCAGCATGCACTATAACGATTTGTTGCTGGTTCCCAATCACGAGGTATGTGCACATTTTGTAGACCGGGTACCGGCACAACACTCCTCCCACTATTCTCCTTTTGAGACGACGCCACATAGTGAAGGAATCGTACGAGCGCAAATGATGAAGTAATAGTGCCCCTAGCGTAAGCACCTTGACCTAACACCTCAAAGTTAGGTCTGCATGCCGGCCGGCTTTCATCCGACCTCTGTTTGCGCAACGCCTGCAATAGACCACAACTTAAGTTAATGCATCTCCATTAAATGACCATTTGTATTTAGCCCCTTCGCACAAATATGAAAGCATATGAGCCATAATCTTTGTTAATAAAGAGTTAAAAATAAAAGTTCAAAATAAGGTCCGGTAACTCTTGCTCCTTTTCTTGTCTGCACAATAATTGGACAAGTGTACCCACCTTTCAACCTATTTTCACAAATTTTAAGAAATAAAATAACTGCATACAAATACATCTCCTCGCAGCCCATATGAGAAGGCCTACGCCCTCTGCACGGGTCTGCTTTATCCACTATAAAGCAATACTTAAATGTTAGCACATGAATTGGAAACAAATTACTTCAGATTAACAGGCACATGCTTGTCTATTATTGATGATGCAAACACACTTTCATGGCGCTGGCTAAATAAAAATAATCTTAATACCTATATAATAATACCTATAATTGCTTAAAATTTTATACAGATTAAGTACATTTTGCAGCAAAATCCCTTCTAAGCGCGGTTAAACAAAAATAACAGGAAGTTAAGCGCAGACTGCACAAGATAATTTGGGACGACACGTATGCCTATGCATTAAACCCCCTTTTCGCAGAGCACTGCTCAGATTAATTTCAATTTTATAGTTTCAACAATATTGCGATAAAAGCCTGGGCTTAAACTTCAGGGGTTTTGTTTACTGTTCCCCTACCAGAATTTTTCCCCTAAAAATACCATTTCCCCTCCAAAAATATAATTTTTCACCAAAATATAATATTTTACCCTCAAAGAAATGTTTTTTTTCTTTTGGGAAGTCGACACTTATCCAATTTGTACCATGTACAACGATTTGCTCTCTCTCTCTCCCGACGAACACTCAAATCTGGGAATCCCCGTGATTCTATATATATTTCTTAAATTACGTCATGGAAACCGGGCAACTAATCGTATTAATCATGTGACTATTTTACTGGATTCTGGTCTTGCGCGAGAAGGGTGTTTCGTCAAGTAATTACAGGAAACCAGTCGTATTTTCATCCGGGTTATGTGAAAACCAAGATATAAACGTTAAAACAGAAAAAAATTCTCACAATTGGCGTTCATACACGAACAAAATAAAACGTTCGGACTCGGAAAATATTAATTGCGTTGACGCATTTTTTAAGAATGAATCATCAAAAACCGTTGAAACCCAGCAGGATTCGGAGGTACATGTAATCAACGTCGATTAATACTGTCGGATTATTGTGAAAGTAGACAAACAGCAGCTGCCGCACCTTTCCCTTCCAATACTGTAGCAGATCTAGATCGTCAACCCATTCATCATGAAATTGAAATCATAATATTGACATCGTTCCCCGGCCCCAGTTGAAAACATTTCCCATTATAAGATCTACATCTGCAACTTTATTTAGGTCTTTGACTTTAATATCATACTTGTTCATGTGTTTAAGAACAAAAAGGTCAGAGACATGCCTCTTTTTCTAAAAAAAACCCTGAAGTCTGTAAGTGAGTTATAGACATTGAAATGAACAGTTTTTATTTTTTCCCCATATACACTGTAACTCCAATATAACGCGGATGACGGGGTCCAAGCCACGCAACAGCGTTGTAAACGGACAGCGTTCTAAGTTTTGAGCTTATTTATTTAAGGGGCTATAAAAACAGGTATAGTATAGCCTATAATATAGGTCCTGTGTATTGTCATGCTGTGTTGTCATCCGCAAATACATGCATATATAAACCGAATCGAACGATAACAGTATACATACCGCTTTTCTAATGTGCAAATTTATCCGATAATCCAATATAATTACATCACTTACGAAAAAATAATGTTTAACATTTATGACACGAAATATGTTTACGAACTTCGTAAACAAATTCATATGCCTACGCCATTTTTCAGAAAAATTAGTACAGTGCATTATGGGACACAGCTTTCATTGGACGATCGAATTTAAATTTAGATTGAATGCAATACGATACATGTACAAAGAAATGTTTTATTGCGTCATACGCACCGTAAAAAATGTGCTTTCCGTGGACTTTCTGATAACGGGCAAAAATTTAAGTGCATCTCTGTTAACTATTACACTGCGTTAGCATGTAAATAAATCGTCAGGATTTTAAAATTTATTTTTCGTATACAGTACACTCCACGCGTTTTCCCCAATTTCCCTCCATACTCCGCGGGTTTCGACCTGGAGGGAGATTAAGAAAATCCCGCTATACGCGGCGTTTGCATGATTTTGGACGCGGCGGTTAACGATCGGCAAAACTGATAAACCGACGCGGCGGCCCTCGGCGTTGGCAACGCGGGGGGAAACTCCGCGTTTTACGAGATAACGATCAATTTAATTTTGTTTGACTTCCTGATTTTCAAATAAAATTACATTTATTACAAGTACATACATGTACATGTAGTATAATATTTACAATTAAAAAAAACAACCAAGATAGATCGATCCCGACGTGGTTGTAGAAGTAGTTGTGGTTGTATAGAAAACTCGTTGATTTACGACACACAAAACGTCGTCTTTTAACTAATGCTTACCAATTAATATAAACACAGTTTGCAACATTGTTTTTATTTTCTTAATTTAATCCAAAGTTTTCATGTTAGCAGGTGATTTTCTATAATGAACATGTATACAAATGACCAAGGACCCTAAAAATCTCGCAAATCTGTGTGAATTGACAGTTTGACGTAATCAAAGAAAAGCCGCTTCCTGTCTAAAGGCATAACTTACTCAAGTAAACACGTTCAACGAATGCATAAGGAATGGTTTTAATTGTCGGAACAAAGTCTATTCTCTGCTCGCTAATGCATTGATTTTCTCTTTGTTTGTAGGTTATTCCATTGATTGCTAAAAGGTGGTAACTATTGAGTTGATAATTGCATTTAATATTCACAGTTGTATTCTTGTTGCGTCGACATTCTAAACAATGTTTACCAGTAATTATGGACCAAATCGGCAGAGTGACATTCACACATGTTAATCCCTTTTGTCAAAACACCGAATACAGCAGTCTACACAATAGGTCAGTAGACAAGCTTTGCGTGTTTTCATAACGTCAAACACTTAAAATCCAGTTCCGCCCAGATGTCTTCTGTAATCAGTTTACAGTACAATTAGTGTTAAAATAATTACTCTACTAAAATACCGTAACGATAAAGATTCGACGTGTTCGATTTGAAATTATTTTAGAGGAAATATCAACTTATTCGCGATATAATTTCGTTAATAAATACCAAAGAAACTTTTAACCGAAATCAACAATGTTCTCTGCGCTACAAAGTTTGTATCAAAAAAATCAATACACGCACGCTTTGCAGGAGTATACATTGTACCTTGACCTTGTACATTGCAGCATAATTTTCGCGCGCTTTTGTCGGGAAATATACATGACTGTATATTGGAAGCATTTGTAAACGTCGTGTTAACAATTAAAAATCGTAGTGTGTTTCGGATTACTAATTATTATTCTCATTTGGAAATTTTACGGAACATTTATTCTTGTGTCGTATGTGTTATGATTTAAATATTAATTTGTCAAATGTATTATATTAGACTAATTCATATTGTAGACGTACCTGTGAATTAAAAAACATAATTTTTATACGTATTAATTTTCTATACAATTATCTTTTTATACATGTACTACAGTATTTAAACAATTTATTATAACAATGTTTTTATTTTTTGGCATGCCCAGTAGCACACTGCTAACGCGGCGTTGCGCGGCGATCACTGATAAGAACGGAAGGTGTCTGCATTTACCGACTAGCCTAAAGTAATACACGCCGCGGGAATTAGCGAACGCGGCGTAACGCCGAGCGTTTTATCAAGTTCACCTCGCTCTTCCAACGCCGCGTGAACACTCGCTAGCAGAAAAAACCCGCGGAGGGAGTGCGTTTTTTGGGGAAAACGCGTGGAGTGTACTGTACGTACTGAAACATTAAACACACACAAAAATATTTTTATTTATCAAGCATGTGTAGCATATAATAAACGATAACACACTTACACAGCCATAGTTTATACAATGAAATACAATACACGAAAAATACAAAACATAAACAGGTTATCGTTTTAAATAACTTTAATTTGATAATTATTCCGCTTGCACTTGCCTTATTGAAATTAGCGCACCGAAACGCTCTGATAGGGAATACATGTAATAACACCGACTCGCAAGTTTTCACACCTTTATTGGCATTACACAACAGATTTTTCCGCGGATCCGCGGATTTGCGCGGATCGGGTTGTCTCGGAGGTCATTTCTGAGATTCGCGTAAATTCGTAAAAAAATGGGGGGGGGGGGGGGTGAGAGGGGGGTACATCCGATTCCGGGAACGTCTTTTACAGTGATTTTTTTTGCTTTAATTTGTTACAGCCTGTGCCATTTGAATTGGGAAAATTAGCGCGATAAACCATGAAATTGGGAAAAATTAAGCATTATAAATAGGATTATTAGTAACAGAAGTGATATTGTTTTAAGTGCATGTTCAGGGAGTTTTCTAGAAAAGGAGTCTGGTCAAATTTTTTTTTTTTTTAATCAATTAAAGTGGCAAGTTTGGGAATTATTTATGGACAAAAATGACTAAATTCAAGTTATATATTTTGTAAGATGTTTAAACAAGATGTGTTTGTGAAACACAATGTCCCCCTATATGAGGTTTGACCTTGTAGGATGACCTTGACCTTGTGAAGGATGACCTTGACCTTGACATTTCACCACTCAAAATGTGCAGCTCCATGAGATACACATGCATGCCAAATATCAAGTTGCTATCTTCAATATTGCAAAAGTATTCATAAAATAAGCGATTTGGGCCACATATATTTGACCTCTGACCTTGAAGGATGACCTTGACCTTTCACCACTCAAAATGTGCAGCTCCATTAGATGCACATGCATGCCAAATATCAAGATGCTATCTTCAATATTGCAAAAGTATTTATAAAATAAGTGATTTGGGCCACATATATTTGACCTCTGACCTTGAAGGATGACCTTGACCTTTCAGCACTCAAAATGTGCAGCTCCATGAGATACACATGCATGCCAAATATCAAGTCGCTATCTTCAATATTGCAAAAGTATTCATAAAATGAGCGATTTTTGCCACATATATTTGACCTCTGACCTTGAAGGATGACCTTGACCTTTCACCACTCAAAATGTGCAGCTTCATGAGATACACATGCATGCCAAATATGAAGTTGCTATCTTCAATATAGCAAAAGTTATTGCAAAATGTTAAAGTTGGCGCAAACAGACAGACCAACAGACAGACCAACAGACAGGGCAAAAACAATATGTCCCCCACTACTATAGTGGGGGACATAAAAATAAAGTTGAGACCTAGATTTAAGAAATCATAAATAAGTTATATGAGACTTCTTTCTAAAAAAAAAAAAAAAAAAATTTTTTTTTTTTTGGAAGTTGGGGCTTTTTTTGGGAAATTTTGGTCAGAATTTTGGGGAAAAACATGTATTTTTGCGATTGGGAAGCAGCCGAAATTCGGCTGTAAATTTGAGCAAGAAAAATCACTGTTTTATGTGCGGCCTGAAATATCACGGCTCGCGAAATCACTCCGCATAGTACACTGGTAGATTCTGCCTAAGCAATTTGAAACGAGCGATGTCATTGGCTGTTGTTTTCCAATCTACCAATTAAAATCGTTCTTTTTAAATGCTTTCGGTATTTCTTTTCTGATTTGTCTGCAAATGGCGCAGTTGCAAAGCGAAAATTAAGTTTATCCAAATGACAAATATCAATCGAATTAGCAACTGTCATCATATAGTTAGATAGGATAAATGAAATGTGTCTGTCATTGATGAAGACAGCGTTTTAGATACAAGCAACACATATTTTTTTTACAAATGTGCGCAGTGAAATTGTGTCTCGGAAACCAGTGTTTGCAAATTGGAGTTCACTCTACTTGCGAAGTAAAACAATTTAGAAGAGTATCATTTGAAAATGGAAATAGACAAACATGATTTGATTTATATGTTAGTGGATCTGTGTGTAATCAGATTCATATGCATATTCTGCTTTATTATGTTTGTCACACTGTTCAGTTAACTGAAATAGCATTGAACTGTAGATGTGAAATGCAAGATTTTAAAAGGTAAACACATTAAAATATATTAATTTTACTCAGTTTAATACATCATTAACTCAACAAGAACACTCAAGTGTGTTTGTTTATATTTATTAATGTTTTCCCCCTTTGATATTTAATTAAATAAGTCCATTTACTGTGAATATATTGAACAACTGCTGTTTTTGATCACAGTAAATATTGTTTACTTTGCATCCTCAGTATGTGAAATGTGAAGTTAAACAGGTTTTCATAAAGAAATAGTGTTATGAAGTTCAAGCAATTGTTTATTTTACTGTATGTTTTATTTTAATGTCTGTTTTAAGGTTTGTCATTGCGTTATTCGCGCGATTCGCTTAGACAAAATCAGTAGACAGAATTTTCCTCCCCTCTGACTTCGCCTCAATCACACCCCTGCCTCTAATCGATTAAAATCAGTTAAACAGACGGAAAAAGCAATCAAGCTGTGATCGCTGGCTTCTTTGAATTTATGAAAATACATGAAGTTGCATAACATGGATTTGAATCAGAAATGGAAGGTTGGAGAAAAAAACGGGATCCAAGGACCCCCCCGCGTTATATTGGACACAGCGTTATAACGGACTGCACTATATTGGAGTTACAGTGTATGTCTCTTTTGCGCTCGATTTTACCCTTTTACCCAGCGTCCAGCGTCTTCCCCTTTTTCTAAAAAAAACCCCTGAACTTAGACAATAGGACATATATATATATTAAAAACAATCTAATCAACTTAATCAAAATGTTTAAGAGAACTATTACTTTTATACTCCGCGTACACCGTAATACATTATCAACACAGCGAATAGGATAGAGTTTCCAGTAAAGAAACATCAGAGTAGTAAAGAGGATCACAAAAATAGGTGACCATACCGCTGTTTAGTATTATGTGACTGCAACTTTACTGTAATTGTTTAAATTGGGGGAATATTGTATTTTTAATTGTTTTCCTAGTTTTACTAACAATTAACATCGCCATTTACAATTTTAGGCGGTGCAGATTTTGGAAGTTAGACACTCTGGTGGTCGCCAACCTAATTTCCAACTCTGGGACCGCGCCCAGCGGCGAGAACTAGAGGGTCGCCACCCTTTAGAACCACGCCTCAAAGGTCTTTGAGATCCATCCTCCCAACGATTAGGGGCAAACCTAGCCGTTATTTCGCTCCTGTCCCCCAGGAGATACCTGGGGTGACTCCGTAACCGCACGCACAGCTCTGGCAGTTTACCGATGGGACGCTACAACTGGACGGCTTCTTCTGGTTGTTACCACTGCGGTTCCGGTAACTTGACACCTCACGGCTGTTTACCGCGGTGCTGTTGACCGGATCCATGTGTCCGGCAGTCAGGATGACCTTATCACTAGTGTCCATTTTGGACATTTCGCTGACTGCATGTTCAGCAGCCGTTCTATGGGCTTCTGCGGCCGCATCATGGTCAGAATTATGGCTGTCCACAGACTTTGCGTTTTCAAGACAAGCACGCTGAAAATGTCCGAAACCACCACAATTAAGACACAATATGTCCCGTCTCGCTATACCCTATGACCCTCGCCCCAATTGGAACCATATCTACCTCGCTTGGTTCCCTCGGGACGGAAATTTGAATTTTCATACCCACACGGACTGCCGCCACCCACACCCTCGGAATACCCCTTCCGGCGTTGTTTGCTGTACCACCAGCTCCGGACCCTCCGTGGGTAGGGGTATTAAGCGTAGCCCCCATTTTGGAACGGCTGACCCAGTTGTCTGACACAGGGATCAACACCCGAACTTCCAAAAGAGTTCCACAATCACTCCACAGCATCCAGCAGCTTCTCAACCACCTAGGTTAATTTGTCGACCGCCGACACACTGACCTTATCCGCAGTGGGTACTTTCTTTCACCTCGTGAACCCACCTCGACTCTTCTTGCTCAGTCTCCTGGGTATACCTCGGAGCCGCGGCGCAAGCTGACTGAACATGGCTATATATCTTCAGCATGTTCATCGCATCTCCCATAGATGTGGGTAACTGCAGGCTTACATGCTTGCCGGCCTCCTTGTCAATCAAACCGTGACAAAACTTCGTCACTGCCTGTTCAGCGGCGTATGCATAGGGCAGATCACGAAACGCCACTGTTGCCAGCTTCAGCGCCCGATCTGACCAATCGTCTAGGGACTCGCCTACTTCCTGATGGGCAACGTGGAAACGGCCCTGCGCGGTGGCGGTTAGCTCCCTGGCGCCAAAACGCTCCCTCAACCGCTGCATTAGATCAGCGTATTGTACAGTACCACTTTCTTTGGTCAACACCGCGTAAAAGTCTGAAGCCTTACCTACTAAACACCAGGCAAGGCAATCCGCGCTCTCTTCGTCTGACCATTGGTTCAACTTTGCGTACCCCTCGAACTTACCACGGAAGACTTGCCAGTTGCTGCGGCCGTCAAATTGTAAGGCTTTAGGTAGCTTAGTGAGTACGTCCCTTTTTTAGGGGAAAAGAGGTTTGGTGTAGTAGGCCGAAGTGGGGCTGAAACAGGAGGGTTATTTGTGATAGTCATCACTGCTGGGACAGGAGGGATACTTATGTCCGGAGGGTAATTAGTGGCTAAGGGTATATTTGTGGCCAGAGGGTTATTTGTGGCCTGACAAGACACAACATGGGGATTGCTTGGAACCATGGGGTCCGGCTGCAACAACTGACGCCCGGGGAAAAAAGGCCCTGCCAACTGGGGAAGTAAATCGTCCCATTGAGGTATGTCTGCCTCAAGACCCGAAATTTGGGCTTCGAGTTGGGCCCTCTCGCGATCCTGATGTACAGACTCATTCTCGAGCACAGACATATCTATCCACCTTTTGTGTGGGTCCATGGGCCTATTTGCGATTGACCGCCCCATTCCACCCTCTCCAACATGTTCCGCCCCATCCCCATACCCCAGGGCTTTTCTAAACGCGGGGTTAGTACTAAAATCCAACTCGGTCATGTCACCAAAGGTCAGCGGTCGCCCTATAATTACTTGCCAGAGGCGGAGGGATATTGTTTTGGCGTTGTCCGTCCGGGCACTTTTGTGTCCGGAGCCATATCTTGGAAGTGCTTTGGCGGATTTCATTGAAACTTCGTATGAGTTTATATATGCATAAGAGGATGATGCACGCCAAATGGCATTGTACACCACCTGTTAAAAACAGAGTTATGGCCCTTTATATCTTGAAAAAATGCTTTTTACTATAGGCACTTTTGTGTCCGGAGCCATATCTTGGAAGTGCTTTGGCGGATTTCATTGAAACTTGGTATGAGTATATATATGCATAAGAGGATGATGCACGCCAAATGGCATTGTACACAATCTGTTAAAAACAGAGTTATGGCCCTTTGTATCTTGAAAAAATGCTTTTTACTATAGGCACTTTTGTGTCGGGAGCCATATCTTGGAAGTGCTTTGGAGGATTTCATTGAAACTTGGTATGAGTATATATATGCATAAGAGGATGATGCACGCCAAATGGCATTGTACACCATCTGTTAAAAACAGAGTTATGGCCCTTTGTATCTTGAAAAAATGCTTTTTACTATAGGCACTTTTGTGTCCGGAGCCATATCTTGGAAGTGCTTTGGCGGATTTCATTGAAACTTGGTATGAGTATATATATGCATAAGAGGATGATGCACGCCAAATGGCATTGTATACCATCTGTTAAAAACAAGAGTTATGGCCCTTTGTATCTTGAAAAAATGCTTTTTACTATAGGCACTTTTGTGTCGGGAGCCATATCTTGGAAGTGCTTTGGCGGATTTCATATAAACTTGGTATGAGTATATATCCCCCGCCAGAGGCGGAGGGATATTGTTTTGGCGCTGTCCGTCCGTCCGTCACTTTTGTGTCCGGAGCCATATCTTGTGGCCCTTTGTATCTTGAAAAAATGCTTTTTAGTGTCCGGAGCCATGTCTTGGAAGTTCTTTGGCGGATTTCATTGAAACTTGGTATGAGTATATATATGCATAAGAGGATGATGCACGCCAAATGGCATTGTACACAATCTGTTAAAAACAGACTTATGGCCCTTTGTATCTTGAAAAAATGCTTTTTACTATAGGCACTTTTGTGTCGGGAGCCATATCTTGGAAGTGCTTTGGCAGATTTCATTGAAACTTGGTATGAGTATATATATGCATAAGAGGATGATGCACGCCAAATGGCATTGTACACCATCTGTTAAAAACAGACTTATGGCCCTTTGTATCTTGAAAAAATGCTTTATACTATAGGCATTTTTGTGTCCGGAGCCATATCTTGGAAGCGCTTTGGCGGATTTCTTTGAAACTTGGTATGAATATATGCCCACGCCAGAGGCGGAGGGATATTGTTTTGGCGTTGTCCGTCCGTCCGGCTGTCCGTCCGGCACTTTTGTGTCCGGAGCCATATCTTGGAAGTGCTTTGGCAGATTTCATTTAAACTTGATAATAGTATTGTAAACGTTTAATGTTTTTGTGGCAAACGCACGACTTATTAATTCACCTAAATAAATTGTGAAGGCTTAAGAACTTTCCTTTGTCATAGTTTTGTGTTATTGTCCTCCGTCCGTCCATCTATCATTATGTTCATCCGTCCAATTTGCACCCATCCTCAAACAATGCATATGTTGCAGGGGATAACCTTGGGCCTTTCAGGCCCTCTTGTTTTCCCTAAGGTATCTGGGAACAAATTTCCCGTATTTTCCCGTATCACAACAATTGCCTCTGCCATCTGCCAACCCCCAGAATATTGCATAATCTAGTGTGAGTGTCTAAGTTCACGCGCACTTTCCTGGGGGCTACCGGTGACAATGGTGGGGTATATCCACTTCCCATAGCCATTTCAAATTTAGAAATTTAAAAGTAAATATGAAAAAGTTAAATTAATAAACAATCTAAAATAAATGGGCAGAGAAATTCTGAAATAAAAACTTTTGTATCTACTGGTAGACAATTAAAATTTAATTGCCCAACAATAACCAATTAACAAAATCGCTATCACTGTTGTTGCTATCAATAATCAATAAAAACTGAAAATAAGAAACACGTCGCTTTAACTTGACGTTAGGCACCAATTTCCCGGGACCCAGTTTATATTCGCAATAACACTGCTATAAATAGAATTGCCAAGGACAAAACTCGTGCCCGTAGACTTCTATTTCCTCGGACTTCAGTTACCGATACATCAGCAATTTACACTGCTATATACAGCAGTCAACCAAACACGTTTTTCATGAACTGCTACGCACAGAATACGCGCCAACTAATCACGGGAAAATTGCAAATAAAAAAACCCAGGGCCATCCCTTGATTACACAAGCAATTAAACTGTTACAAACAGCATTGGACAATCACGTTTTTTAAGAAATATTTCGCCAACTGATAACACGGCCGGCGAATGCCAACAATGGAAAAAAACTACAATGCCGTCTGTTTGTTACACACTTCTTAAAATAGACGAACACTGAGTTCAACAAGTTAACAACAGAAATCACATTTTATGAAACGAACAGTTTCTATACACTTCAAATTAAATTTGATCCGTCGTTTGAAAATAAATTATGCGATGCCGATTGATTTTGCAACTAGCCTAATCGTTAAACACAATTTTCACTTGGCCCCACGTTGGGAGCCATTGTAGTGTTTTCACGGTTAGCTCTTTGTGGGGTTCGTCAACAACTACAGCAATTAATTGTAAGGACACTAAATATAATAGGTTGGCATCGACTGGGATGCTCGTCAGGATGGCACCAATCGTCCTCGTCAGCTTCGAGGGAACTCGTCGGCTCGTCTCGTCGGCTCGTCGGTTGCACGTCACAGAATGGAACTTATACCTTTTGGGAATGGCCTTCCAGATAAATACATGTACGTATCATTGACACGGTCACAGAATGGCACTTATACCTTCTGGGAATGGCCCTCCAGAGAAAAATGTGTTCACACACAGCCACAGGCTAACATAAGCAATCACAATTACTCCTAGCAATACTCAGCTAGGGAAAACACGTCCACTCGTATCAATCACCCGTGCACAAGAGACTGTATTATCTCGTGCTACCCAGCATGCACTATACCGATTTGTCGCTGGTTCCCAATCACGAGGTATGTGCGCTTTTTGTAGACTGGGCACCGGCACAACAATACGTAAAGCGCGCTGTACTCTGACTATATGATACAGGAAGGTATAGGTTTTATCTTTACCTGTAATTACGATGCGCGTGATTGGTTACTTATTACTTTAGTCATCCAATCAATAAAACGCGTTACGGTCTACTTTCGGAAAAAAACTTCAAAATGGCTGAAAAAGTTGTTGCCGACATATTGAAATTATCAGATGCGCCACAAAGCTAAAATAAAAAGTGTTGCAGTATTTTGGGTTTCGGGATGGTAGACATCCCGATAAAGCTACGTGTAAACTGTGCTACACGGACGTGGAGTTCCCTAAGTCTGGCTCAACCACTAATCTAATGCAACATGTCAAACGCAAACGTAACGTTGATTTAGCAGGAGGTAGCACCATATTATTATGTATCATATTATTGTGTAGTCATTATATTAATATTGAGTTCCTCATTTTCTGTTCTTTTTTTGTGTTTATTATTGAAATATTGACATAGTTTGTCAGAAAATTGGCATTTTCGTGCTAAATATTTTTACAAATGTTAATTTAACCCACCTTCAACAGTTTTTAAAACACTGTTGAACCAACCAATTACCAAACTATATCTAACAAACACACAAATGCCCAAGATATCTAGGTATGAAACAAATTTGAACAAAAATGTTTATTTTGAGGCAGAAGAGTGCATATATGATAAAACTAGGTTGAAAGATGAATCGAATCAAAATAATCGGTATTGGACTGTCTGAAAATTGAAGCGAATCGAGCTGTTGGTGAATCCTTGCAGCTCTAGTACATGTATTGACATACTTGTTCGCTGAAGCCAACCCCGTATCGAAAGTCAACCAGAGTCGTTACATATTTATGTCACGCTATAAATCAAAGAAAGCTTATTTCTTGGATACATTTCTGCATATATTGGTGAGTGAATATAAATTACTGCATCGAGGAATATTTTAAGGTTCAAATGTTTCAAATGCATCTTACAATAGATGAAAATAACTCTCATCAGTCTGAAATTCACAATTTTGACACCATTTTCGCTTTGTCACATGACTTGTTTTCATTTGGATACTTTCGGATCGACCTTGACATTTTATGCTGAAATTGTAAACATTACTTTTGTTTTCTGAAATCTATTATTTGTGATTAACAACTTACGTCTGGTGGATTATAAGACTGATTTCATTGTGAATCCGGTAGTTTTATATAATACATGTATTTACTTTGACTTTGTATTGACACTTCAATTTGTTTACAAAATAAGCCAGAATAATTAAAATACCGGGAAATGTCATTCTGAATTTGAAAACACTTGAGCACATGGTTTATTACTAAAAATAGAAATAACGTCATATGACCGTGAAATCTCGGGAGATTCGCATTTCAAGAAAGTCTGTCACATCGCTGTTTTTCTCGATATCTAAGAGCAGAATAGATACATTTTAAATGTTTAAGATAGTATTTTGTGAAAGAATATATCAGTTAAATGTGAAAAATGTCAATCTTTCCGACCAAGTGGTTGATTTGGGCCAACAACTGCATTTAAAAGCTGTTTTTCGGGAATTTCTGGTTGACTTTCCTATTGGGGTAAGTCCATAACTATAAAGTGGCGCCAGGCAAAAATCATAAAAAACGACATTTAAAGTTATGGTAGCCAGAACTATCACGTCTTGTGCATTGTTAAAGTGTTTATTCTTAGGCTATTTGTTTGTTGCAATAATCCAATAAGGCCATAATTTATTTGCCTTATGTATCACCTCATTAATTACAAAAATCTTCATAACATCGGAAAGTGAATGTAAATACCGTTTCAGTTGCAGTTTCATTTAATTTTACTATGTATTAACAATATCAGATACATGTAGATTTATAATGTATATCCCTTTGGCTGCTGGTTCTTGACCAGAAATTGTATTTAACATCAACATACTACAATTTTATTTGTTTAGCCCAACAAAGGAAATACTGATGATGTTTGGCAACATGACATGTATGATGGTAGTGGTGGAGCTGTCAAACGTCAACAGATGAGGTCACCAGGTGCCTCTCTGGGAGCAGGATCTGGCTCAGGAAAGCTGCACATATCAAACTTAGACTTTGGTGTCAGCGAGTCAGATATACAGGCTAGTTCATCATTGATTAATAAAATCAATACACTTTCAGGTTGTTTTTTTGTCCCGATTTTATAGCCAAAATTCGGCTATTTTCCCAATCCCAAAACGTATACTTTTTTTCCCAAAATGTGGCAAAAAATTCCCAATATCCAATTTTTTTTTTAGTATTTCCCTAATCAGTGGACTTTTCGTGTGAAAAAAAAGGCTAATGAATTTATTTTCCCAATTTCATGAAAAGTAGATAAAATTCCCAATTCCAAAGCCATCGGCTATCTTCCCAAAAAGTGGGAAAAAACCCTGACTTTTTAGCTCTACTATTATATATGAAATATATATAGTGGAGCTATCCTACTCACCCCGGCGTCGGCGTGAGCGTCTGCGTTAGCGTGCAAATGTTTAAGTTTTTGTACTACCCAAAATATTTTCTTTGTCCCTTGACATATTGCTTTCATATTTTGCATTCATGTTTACCAACATGACCCCAACCTATAAATAAGAGCAGACAACTCTATCAAGCATTTTGTCATAATTATGGCCCCTTTTCCACTTAGAATATGCAGCAATTGTTTAAGTTTTCGTACTACCCCATTTATTTTCATTGTCCCTTGACATATTGCTTTCATATTTTGCATACTTGTTTACCAACATCACCCCAACCTATAAACAAGAGCAGACAACTCTATCAAGCATTTTGTCATAATAATTGCCCCTTGTATACTTACAATATGCATATTATTGATAAATCATGTTAATGTTTGCGTAATACCCCAAATATTTCCTATATCCTTTGACATATTGCTTTTATATGTTGCATACTTGTTTACCAGCATGACCCCAACCTATAAACAAGAGCAGACCACTGTATCAAGCATTTTGACATAATTATGGAACCTTTTACACTTAGATAATTGAACATTTTGCTTAAATTGCCATAACGTCTTTATTTATGATCACATTTTAATGTCATAAATACATACCTGCTATCCCTAGCTATACCTTTCTAGGTGGGTTAGCTTCTACTGAAATCTTCAAGTGCCAAAATTCGGCCACCTCTCCTACTGAAAACAGATTCAGGTTAAACATAGTACAATGTAACCTAACCGGAATCAAGAACCGTAACTCATCTTACTTTTCTGGAGACACACCGTACAGATCGCGATTTTTTATCGGCTTTAAATTTGGACTTTTAGTTAAATTCTGCGTGGCGGAATTGGGTTTGAAATTGATGAATTGTATAATTTATCGTTTATGCTTCATTCAGAAATTTTTTCTTGTATTATTTTGTTGATAATTTATTGTTTTTCACTTTTTGCCGGGTTTTTCCATGTGCTCATGATTTGAGCACGCGGATTTCGTGATTTTTGTCAGCAAGTTATTGACAATTTTGTACATTGTAAATACTTTGTTTAACTGATTATTTCAGTTATTTTGTTCTTTTAACATTGTTTTCTTACGCGGATTCTCTTTTTGTTCTACTTTCAGAATAAGAATGAGTTTACAAACTAGCGATTCGTGTGGTCACATTAAGGCTTTGTGGGATTCCCACAAGACTTGTTTGTCATGCACTAATTGTTCCTTTGAACATAAATACTCTGTTTGTAGTGCGTGAGACGATGCGACGTGGCAGAAAGCAATCCGTCGCAGAACATTTTCTAAGCAGAAAACGTGCAGATGAACCTTCATCAGATGAGAAATTACCGGTGACTTTACAGCAGACGTCAGATGATCAATTGCAGCATCAGTCACCGCGTACAACTTTAATTGTTTTCAATTAACCTTAAGTACATGAGCACGTACTTATCGTGATCTTCATCAATAGGTAATTGAGAAGATTTGTACTGTGTAAATTTTCTTCACATGTGTTACAAGATCATGCAAAGCGTGTTTTTCTAACGAGTCCGGTTTACAATCCAGTAGCGAGTTCAGTAGACGCGTTTTTGTTCGATCTATGATGCTCGATGGAAACTGTTCTCTAATTGGTATATTCGAGGGCAAATTGATCCCCTCAATCCCTCTGCTAGACGCATAGCGGATTTTCTCATCTATCTTTTTGATGATTAGATACCTTCTCTTATCTCCATCAAAGGATATACATCTATGATTTCGCATACATTGGCATTTACTTAATCATCACAAGTCTGTGCTGATCCAGCGATTTTGGAACTAATTCGATCTATGGAACTTAAACGTCCTGTTTCTCGTACACTTGCGCCTAAATGGGATTCGGCTTGTGTTCTTGATTCTCTCAATCAAGCTTCTTTACAGTTTCTATCTTGGAAGACAGTTTTCCTTCTTACTATGGCTTCAGCCAAAAGGAGAAGTGAAATTCATGCTCTGTCTATTGAGGATGGTCATCTTCGTTTTCATTCATCAGATGGATCTGTAACCTTGTTATGTCAGCCAGGATTCCTTGCTAAAAATCAGCTCCCCTCTATGGCTTCAAACCCTTTAAAGTTCCAAGTCTTTCTAATACTTGTGGACATGAAGATGATGATAGACTTCTTTGCCCAGTCAGGGCGTTAAATTCTATTTTAAAAGAGTAAAGTCTATTCGAGGTTCTCGTAACAGACTTTTCATTCCGTTAAAAAGGGGGGATGTGTCTGCAGCTTCGATTTCCCGTTGGGTAGCCTCGACTATTAACAAGGCTTTCATCTAGGGATTTATCCCTTTTTAAGATCAGACCGCATGAATTAAGAGCTCTTTCGGCTTCTTGGGCGTATATTAATAATGTTCCACTTTCTGAAGTGCTTCAAGCTGCTTTTTGGAGGAATCCGACCACCTTTTCCTCATTCTATCTTCGTTCTCTTGAGTGTAAACAGGACAATTTATATATGTTGGGTCCTCTTGTGGTTGCTCAACGGTAGTTTCTTCCATGGCGTAAATGTACTGGTCCTGTTCAGAAACTAAGTACAATACTGTACTAAAGAAGATTGTATGAGGACACATTTCTACTATCTCTGGCTGAAAAACCTGATTATGGGTTTTTGCTGTGATGGGAAAATATAACGAGAAACCAGATTATGGGTTTTTGCTGTGATGGGAAAATATAACGAGAACCTCCCGCCACAGCTACAAAATCCACTAGGGATAGCAAGTATGTATTTATGACATTAAAACAAATTTTCTTTAAATAAAATTCATTTTAATTATTAAATACTTACCTGCTATCGGAAAGTCCCACCTCCCAACCCCGCTCATCGTTTTATATTTTCATCATTGTATGAAAAGTAAGATGAGTTGCGGTTCTTGATTTCCGGTTAGGTTACATTGTTCTATGTTTAACCTGAATCTGTTTTCAGAAGGAGAGGTGGCCGATTTCCGGCACTTGAAGATTTCTGAAGAAGCTAACCCACCTAGAAAGGTATAGCTAGGGATAGCAGGTAAGTATTTAATAATTTAAATGAATTTTATTTTAAGAAAATTTGTTTTATTATTGCTTTGACAAAACAACACTTACCTGAATACCAATATGGATTCCACCCAAACAATACCCCACGCCCCTACCTAGAATACCTTCTCCCCCCCAACCTCCCCCCACCCATTTTTATGTCCCCCACTGTAGTAGTGGGGGACATATTGTTTTTGCCCTGTCTGTTGGTCTGTTGGTCTGTCTGTTGGTCTGTTTGCGCCAACTTTAACATTTTGCAATAACTTTTGCTATATTGAAAATAGCAACTTCATATTTGGCATGCATGTGTATCTCATGAAGCTGCACATTTTGAGTGGTCAAAGTTCAAGGTCAAGGTCATCCTTCAAGGTCAGAGGTCAAATATATGTGGCCCAAATCGCTCTTTTTATGAATACTTTTGCAATATTGAAGATAGCAACTTGATATTTGGCATGCATGTGTATCTCATGGAGCTGCACATTTTGAGTGGTGAAAGGTCAAGGTCAAGGTCATCCTTCAAGGTCAGAGGTCAAATATATGTGGCCCAAATCGCTTATTTTATAAATACTTTTGCAATATTGAAGATAGCAACTTGATATTTGGCATGCATGTGCATCTCATGGAGCTGCACATTTTGAGTGGTGAAAGGTCAAG
The DNA here is from genome assembly GCF_020536995.1 of Dreissena polymorpha. Classification (NCBI taxonomy): domain Eukaryota; kingdom Metazoa; phylum Mollusca; class Bivalvia; order Myida; family Dreissenidae; genus Dreissena; species Dreissena polymorpha. Next base: position 108,166,049 of record NC_068356.1, on the reverse strand, counting down.
GTCAAGGTCATCCTTAAAGGTCAGAGGTCAAATATATGTGGCCCAAATCACTTATTTTATTAATACTTTTGCAATATTGAAGATAGCAACTTGATATTTGGCATGCATGTGTATCTCATGGAGCTGCACATTTTCAGTAGTGAAAGGTCAAGGTCAAGGTCATCCTTCACAAGGTCAAGGTCATCCTTCAACATCAAACGTCATATAGGGGGACATTGTGTTTCACAAACACATCTTGTTTTTAGCCGGATTTTTTTCGAAAAAATCTCGGCTTATAGATTGATGTTGTCGGGCGGGCGGGGTGGCGGCGTGCTCGAAAATGTTAAAGTTCTTATTTCATGGTATAACTTTGGTATGCTTGGACCTAGAGTCTTCAAACTTGACATGAAGGTTGGCCAGGATTAACAGATGACCACTGGTCATTTCAAGGTCATTCATTTGAAGGTCAAGGTCACTGTGACCTTCAATATAAAAAATGTTAAAGTTGTTATAACTTTGGTATGCTTGGACCTAGAGTCTTGAAACTTGACATGAAGGTTGGCCATAACTAGTTAGTAACCACTGGTCATTTCAAGGTCATTCATTTGAAGGTCAAGGTCACTGTGACCTTGAATGTAAAAATGTTAAAGTTCTTATTTCATGGTATAACTTTGGTATGCTTGGACCTAGAGTCTTCAAACTTGACATGAAGGTTGGCCAGGATTAACAGATGACCACTGGTCATTTCAAGGTCATTCATTTGAAGGTCAAGGTCACTGTGACCTTCAATATAAAAATGTTAAAGTTGTTATAACTTTGGTATGCTTGGACCTAGAGTCTTGAAACTTGACATGAAGGTTGGCCAGAACTAGTAAGTAACCACTGGACATTTCAAGGTCATTCATTTGAAGGTCAAGGTCACTGTGACCTTGAATGTAAAAATGTTAAAGTTGTTATAACTTTGGTATGCTTGGACCTAGAGTCTTGAAACTTGACATGAAGGTTGGCCAGAACTAGTAAGTAACCACTGGACATTTCAAGGTCATTCATTTGAAGGTCAAGGTCACTGTGACCTTGAATGTAAAAATGTTAAAGTTCTTATTTCATGTTATAACTTTGGTATGCTTGTACCTAGAGTCTTCAAACTTGAAATAAAGATTGGCCAGTACTAGAAGATGACCACTGGTCATTTCAATGTCATTCATTTGAAGGTCAAGGTCACTGTGACCTTAAATGTTAAAATGTTAAAATTGTTATAACTTTGGTATGCTTGGACATAGAGTCTTCAAACTTGACATGAAGGTTTGCAAGCACACTTAGATGACCACTGGTCATTTCAAGGTCATTCATTCTAAGGTCAAGGTCACTGTGACCTTGAATATAAAAATGTTAAAGTTCTTATAACTTTGGTAGGTAAAAATGTTAAAGTTCTTATTCCATGTTATAACTTTGGTATGCTTGTACCTAGAGTCTTCAAACTTGACATAAAGGTTGGCCAGTACTAGAAGATCACCACTGCTCATTTCAATTTAGATCAAACTTTCCTAATTGTCAATTCAAGTTCATATTTGTGACCTTAAATGTTATTGTTGTTCATGTATATGCATGCATTCAAAACATAACACAAGGTTTGCTCATGCCTTGAAAAGTACTTACATTTCATTTTGACCTTTGAACAATATTTCAGTAATTTAAGTATTGCATTGACAAAAACACGAAAGGTACTTTCCTGTCATTTAAATAAAAAATCCGGCTTCAATGCGGTCATCTCCGACCGCGGAACTCTTGTTTATAAAATCATCTAATAAATTACCACAACCCACATTATAACCCCCACTCCCCCCCCCTACCCCCCACCCCCAAAATTTTTTTGATTATTTTTTAAACATCATCTAATAAATTACCACACCCCACATTATACCCCCCCCTACCCCCCCCCCCCCCCCAAAAAGAAAATGTTTTTTTTATTTTTGAAAGATCGTCTAATAAATTATTGAATATGTACAATTTCCCCATGATAACTTACGTTACACTGTCAAGCACTCCAATAGTCGAGCGCGCTGTCCTCTGACAGCTCTTGTTGATGGAATCTTTTTAGCTGACCTGAGCACAATGTGCTCATGGTGAGCTTTTGTGATCACCTTTTGTGCGTTGTGCGGCGTCAACATTTGACTTGTTAACTCTCTAGAGGCCACATTTATTGTCCAATCTTCATGAAATTTGTTCAAAAGATTGGTCTCAATGATATCTTGGATGAGTTCGAAAATGGTTACGTTTGCTTGAAAAACATGGCTGCCAAGGGGCGGGGCATTTTTCCTTATATGGCTATATATGGCTATATTTAATTCTTGTAAACACTCTAGAGGCCACATTTATTGTCTGATCTTCATGAAACTTGGTCAGAAGATTCATCCCAATAATATCTTGGATGAGTTCGAAAATGATGCTGGTTGGTTGAAAAACATGGCCGCTAGGGGGTGGGGCAGTTTTCCTAATATGGCTATAGTAAAACCTTGTTAACACTCTAGAGGCCCCATTTATTGTCCAATCTTCATGAAACTTGCTCAGAAGATTTTTCCCACTGATATCTTGGATGAGTTCAAAAATGGTAACCTTTGCTTGAAAACCATGGCTGCCAAGGGGCGGGGCATTTTTCCTTATATGGCTATAGTAAAATCTTGTTAACACTCTAGAGGCCACATTTATTGTCCAATCTTCATGAAACTTGGTCAGAAGATTCATTCCAATAATATCTTGGACGAGTTTGAAAATGATGCCGCGGCCGGTTGGTTTAAAAACATGGCTGCCAGGGGGCGGGGCATTTTTCCTTATATGGCTAATGTAGTAAAACCTTGTTAACACTCTAGAGGCCACATTTATTGTCCAATCTTGATGAAATATGGTCAGAAGATTTGTCTTAATGATATCTTGGATGAGTTAAAAAATGGTTACCTTTGGGCATTTTTCCTTTTATGGCTATATAAGGCTATAGAAAAACCTTGTTAACACTCTAGAGGTCACATTTATTTTCCGATAATCATGAAACTGGGTCAGAAGATTTGTCCCAATGATATCTTGGATGAGTTCGAAAATGGTTACGTGCTTGAAAAACATGGCCGCCAAGGGGCGGGGCATTTTTCCTTATATGGCTATATAAGGCTATAGTAAAACTTGTTAACACTCTAGAGACCACATTTATAGTCCGATCTTCATGAAACTCGGTCAGAAGATTCATCCCAATAATATCTTGGACGAGTTCAAAAATGATGCCGGTTGGTTGAAAAACACCACGGGGGCTATTTTCCTTATATGGCTATAGTAAAACCTTGTTAACACTCTAGAGGTCACATTTATTTTCTGATCATTATGAAACTTGGTCAGAAGATTTGTCCCAATGATATCTTGAATGAGTTCGAAAATAGTTTTGGTTGCTTTATAAACATGGCCACCAGGGGCGGGGCATTTTTCCTTATATGGCTATAGTAAAACCTTGTTAACATTCTAGAGGCCACATTTATTGTCCAATCTTCATGAAATTTGGTCAAAAGATTGGTCTCAATGATATCTTGGATGAGTTCGAAAATAATTATGTTTGCTTGAAAGAAATGGCTTCAAAGGGGCGGGGCATTTTTCCTTATATGGCTATAGTAAAATCTTGTTAACACTAGAGGCCACATTTACTGTTCAATCTTCATGAAACTTGGTCAGAAGATTCATCCCGATAATATCTTGGACGAGTTAAAAAATGATGCTGGTTGGTTTAAAAACATGGCTGCCAGGGGGCGGGGCATTTATTCTTATATGGCTATAGTATAACCTTGTTAACAATCTAGAGGCCACATTTATTTTCCGATCTTTGTGAAACTTGGTCAGAAGATTTGTCCCAATAATATCTTGTTATCTCAGGTGAGCGACTTTGGGCCTTTCAGGCCCTCTTGTTAACTGATTGAATCAGACTATCAGTTTTTTCACTTGATTGAATTGTAAAAAATACTGCTGAGTTTAAAAAGGAGTGTGAGTTATCTTGCTTTGTTTGATACAGCTTATTTTGTTACATCCACTAGCCTTTTAAAGTTGGAAATCCTCAGAGGTCCATAATAAAATAGAGTTTAACCCTAAACACATTCTTAATTGTATATGGCAAAGTTAATCAAATTATCAAATGTAATTTTAATTGCTAAAAGATTATGGACAGTTTAATAAACCTTTCAAAAAATATAAATGTCACATAAATCAATGCTTACATTAGTGGCAGTTTTGTGGGAGAAAAATAATTTCAGAAAATTTAAAGTAATAATTTTCTTTATACAGGAATTGTTCGCAGAGTTTGGACCATTGAAGAAAGCCAGTGTACACTATGACAGGTCAGGTAGATCTCTGGGCACAGCAGAAGTCATCTATGAGAGACGTGCAGATGCTGCTAAAGCCTTAAAGCAGTACAACAATGTACCATTAGACGGTATGTAGATTACCAGCACTCTTCAATTTACATGTACATAACACAATTCTACTGTTAACAGTTATTCTACAGTTTATAAACATCTTAATGCTGTTGGTAAAAACAATCATGCTGTATTTATGTAAGAAGCCATAGTGTTCAGGCCTTTTTAGCTCACCTGATTGCTCAGGTGAGCTTTTGTAATCGGTCTTTGTCCGTTGTATGTCCGTCCGTCCGTTAACATTTGCTCGTAAACACTCTAGAGGCCACATTTCTTGTCCCATCTTCATGAAACTTGTTCAGAAGCTTTGTCCCAATGAAATCTCGGCCGAGTTCGAAACTGGGTTGTGCCGGGTCAAAAACTAGGTCACAAGGTCAAAAAAAGGAAAAACCTTGTAAACACTAGAAGTCACATTTTATGCCCGATTTTCATGGTACTATGTCAAAATCTTTGTCTTAATGATATCTTGGTTGAGTTCAAAAGTGGTTCCGATCCGTTGAAAAACATGGCCGCCACTGGGCGGGGCAGTTTTCCTTATTTGGCTATAGAGAAACCTTGTAAACACTCTAGAAGTCACAATTTTTGCCCAATCATCTTGAAAGTTGGTCAAAACATTGGTTCAGTTGATGTCTCAGACGAGTTCGAAAATGGTCGAGATCGGTGAAAAAACATGGCCGCCAGTGGGCCGGGCATTTTTCTCTATGTATATAGTGGCAGTTTTCCCTATTTGGCTATAGAGAAACCTTGTAAACACTCTAGAAGTCACAATTTTTGCCCAATCATCATGAAAGTTAGTCAAAACGTTGGTTTTATTGATATCTCGGACGAGTTTGAAAATGGTCTGGATCGGTGAAAAAACATGGCCGCAAGTGGGCGAGGCATTTTTCTCTATATGTATATTGTGAAAACATGTGAACACAGTAGAAGTCACATTTTTGGCCCAATTTTCATGAAATTTGCTCAGAACATTTGTTTCCTTGATACGAGAGTTGAGTTCAAAAATGGTTCCGGTGAGTTGAATAACATGGAACATGGCTGCTGGGAGGGGGGCAGTTTTCTCATTATGCCCCCCCCCCCCCCCCCCCCTTTCGAAGAAGAGGGGGTATATTGTTTTGCTCATGTCGGTCCGTCCGTCCACCAGATGATGTCCGGATGATAACTCGAGCGCTTATGCCAAGGATCATGAAACTTCATATGTACATTGATCATGACTCGCAGATGACCCCTATTGGTTTTCAGGTCACTAGGTCAAAGGTCAAGGTCACGATGACCCGAAATAGTAAAATGGTTTCCTGATAATAACTCAAGAACACTTATGCCTAGGATCATGAAACTTCATAGATACATTGATCATGAAACTTCATAGATACATTGATAATGACTTGCAGATGACCCCTATTGATTTTCAGGTCACTATGTTAAAGGTCAAGGTCACGGTGACCCAAAGCAGTAAAATGGTTTTCGGATGATAACTCAAGAACTCTTATGCCTAGGATCATAAAACTTCATAGATACATTGATCATGACTAGCAGATAACCCATATTGATTTTCAGGTCACTAGGTCAAAGGTCAAGGTCACGATGACCCGAAATAGTAAAATGGTTTCAGGATGATAACTCAAGAACGCTTGTGCCTAGGATCATGAAACTTCATAGGTACATTGATCATAACTCGTAGATGACCCCTATTGATTTTCAGGTCACTAGGTCAAAGGTCAAGGTTACGATGACCCGTAATAGTAAAATGATTTCTGGATGATTACTCAAGAACTCTTAGGTTAGGATCATGAAACTTCATAGGTACATTGATCATGACTTGTGGATGACCACTATTGATTTTCAGGTCACTAGGTCAAAGGTCAAGGTCACGGTGACCCAACATAGTAAAATGGTTTCCAGATGATAACTCAAGAACGCTTATGCCCAGGATCATGAAACTTCATAGGTACATTGATCATGACTCGAAGATGACCCCTATCGATTTTCAGGTCACTTGGTCAAAGGTCAAAGTCACGGTGACCTGAAATAGTGAAATGGTTTCCAGATGATAAATCAAGAACGCTTATGCCTAGGATCATGAAACTTCATAGGTACAACGATCATGACTCGCAGATGACCCCTATTGATTTTCAGGTCACTAGGTCAAAGGTCAAGGTCACGGTGACCTGAAATAGTAAAATGGTTTCTGGATGATAACTCAAGAACGCTTTTGCCTAGGTTCATGAAACTTCAAAGGTATATTGATCATGACTCGCAGATGACCCCTATTGATTATCTGGTCACAAGGTCAAAGGTCAAGGTCACAGTGCCAAAAAATGTATTCACACAATGGCTGTCAAGGTAACGGTGACTCAACTTAGATCAATGGTTTTCGGATGATAACTCAAGAATGCTTATGCTTAGGATCATGAAACTTCATAGGTACATTGATCATGACTCGCAGATGAAATAATGATGAAACTTGACCAGGATGTTTGTCTGGACAATATCTAGGTCAAGTTTGACATTTGGTAAAGATTGAATGAACCGACTCCTCTCAGGTGAGCGAACTAGGGCCATCTTGGCCCTCTTGTTCTGTCTATCTCACAGGTCCGATATGCATATTTTTTGCCAATTCTCAAAGAAAAATCCCAATTTCCGACCGAAATGACCGAAGCCGAAAATGTGTTTCCTGGTAGGTACTGTGTTTTAAATAACCGTGTGCCGTGTTTTAGCGTTCCAATGGTGATACCATGTAAAACGTCAGCGTATCGAGTGTTCCATAAAGCAAAGTTCGCGAACTTGACACTTCAGACAAATGGCGGCTGGTTGTGTTTATTCAAATCTTTTTTTTGGTCAGAATTTGCTTTCAAATATTGAAGTGCTGGATTATTCAGAATTATCAGGTAATGTACCCGGTATACAACAAGTGATTATCATGTGTATTAATTAATTATTGAAAATTGGTTGAGAATCGATATTGATGGTCTTAGGTAGAGAAATGTGGTCTGGTTTCACTTTAACGTTACTGTGTTTCAAAAAATGGTTGCCTTCAGACATTTGGCAGGGTGTTTTTTTTGGCCCGATTTTATAGCCGAAATTCGGCTATGTTGCCAATCCCAAAAAATATAGTTTTTCCCAAAATGTGACAAAAAATTCCCAATTCCCCCCCCCCCCCCCCCCCCAAATTTTTTTTTTTTTAGAAAGAAGTGTATTTTATCTTAATTTTTATTCAATTACATCTAACAAAGTATTTTATGATTTTGTTCTTTTAATTTGAATGATTATAAAGAAAGAGTTACATCAAATTTAGTATTTCCCTAATCAGTGGACTTTTCGTGTGAAAAAAAGGCTAATGAATTTTTTTTCCCAATTTCATGAAAATGCTGATAAAATTCCCAATTCCAAAGCCATGGGCTATCTTCCCAAAAAGTGGAGAAAAAACCCTGTTTGGCATAATTATTTTATCGCCATCAACTAATTATCCCCGTAATTACCGCTATTTGTCGCCTCAATTTAAAAATACGTTTCGTTTCACCGATTTTAAGTCCTTATTTGTTAGCGAATCGTTTAACTGACGTCGCTTATTTTAATCAATTAGAAGTGTGAATCCATTTAGAATTTAAATCGGTGCAACCAATGTATTAGTTCAAGCGCGGCCGATCAACCTTTCCATTAAAAAACAAAATGGCATCGCGAAACTTGTTGCTATGTTAAAGAGATAAAAAAAAAACCACATAAAATAATTCCGATTTATTGTAATTTGCGAATACAATAAAGAAAAAGATTTCTACAGCGTTTTTAGTCAGGGTCGTATCGGTATGCTTGTATGTATGTAACTATAGCTGATGTCTGGTTTGTTAAGTAACACCCACAACCTTGATTGTATTCTTTCTAGTAAAGTCATGATAATATTTTCTTAGAAAATGACACTGATATAATTCTTGTTTTAAAGTTATGTTATGCTTGTTTTAAAGTATATATGTATGTAATTGTAGCTGATGTCTTGTTTGTTAAGTCACACCCACAGCCTTGATTGTATTCTTTATTGTAAAGCCATGATAATATTTTATAAGAAAATGACACTGATATTATGCTTGTTGGTAAGTATACATTATAACCTAAAGCCAACAGATACACATTTAATAAAACATGGATAAAATGAGATTCATTGTTTTTTTTGTGATCGCTTTTTGTGCGTCGTCCGCCGTGCGCCGTCCACATTTGCCTTGTTAACTCTCTAGAGACTACATTTATCCAATCTTCATGAAATTTGGTCACAAGATTGGTCTCAATGATATCTTGGATGAGTTCAAAAATGGTTATGTTTGCTTGAAAAACATGGCTGCCAAGGGGCGGGGCATTTTTCCTTCTATGGCTTTATATGGCTATAGTAAAATCTTGTTAGCACTCTAGAGGCCACATTTATTGTCTGATCTTCATGAAACTTGGGCAGAAGATTCATCCCAATAATATCTTGGACGAGTTCGAAAATGATGCCGGTTGGTTGAAAAATCATGGCCGCCAGGGGGCGGGGCATTTATTCTTATATGGCTATAGTAAAACCTTGTTAACACTCTAGAGGCCACATTTATTTTCTGATCTTCATGAAACTTGCTCAGAAGATTGGTCCCAATGATATCTTGGATGAGTTCAGAAATGGTAACCTTTGCTTGAAAAACATGGCTGCCAAGGGGCTGGGCATTTTTCCTTATATGGCTATAGTGAAATCTTCTTAACACTCTAGAGGCCACATTTATTGTCCAATCTTCATGAAACGTGGTCAGAAGATTCATCCCAATAATATCTTGGACGAGTTCGAAAATGATGCCGGTTGGTTTAAAAACATGGCTGCCAGGGGGCGGGGCATTTTTCCTTATATGGCTATTGTAAAACCTTGTTAGCACTATAGAGGCCACATTTATTTTCCGATCTTCATGAAACTTGGTCAGAAAATTTGTCCCAATGATATCTTGGATGAGTTTGAAAATGGTAATCTTTGCTTGAAAAACATGGCTGCCAAGGGGCTGGGCATTTTTCCTTATATGGCTATAGTACAATCTTGTTAGCACTCTAGTTCTTGTTGCCTTCAGTACCATTTTGCGGAAAAGTCCGCGTCTGTTTTGGCTATTTTTATTTAAGGAAAAAATTATGGCTATTATTTTCTGAAGGCCAGTGTGAGAATTGGAGTGGTGAAAGGTCAAGGTCATCCTTCAAGGTCAAAGGTCAAATATATGGGGGGTGGCATAGTATTTCTTTAAATATGAATTTAGAAAGGGATTTTATTCAATGAAAAATAATCTAACTGGTTAGAAAATACATGTTTTTAGTTTAGCATAAGATTTTTTCACTCGTCTTGTAGGACCAGAGTTTTTGTAAATTCACTCGCCCTTTCAAGATTTTGCTGGTGAATACGAGTAGTTTGGGTGGATTTTTGTCCTCTGGGGTAGGAGATTAGGATTTTTATACGCCCGTATAAAATACGGGACGTATTATGTGAAACCCCTTGGCGGGCGGCGGGCGGCGGGCGGCGGGCGGAAGGCATCACTTTGTCCGGACTCTAATTCAAATTGTATTCATCCGATCTTCACCAAACTTGGTCAGCAGTTGCATCTAGTTGATATCTAGGCCAAGTTCG